>NW_027497025.1:0-170943 GCF_021521415.1 Bidens hawaiensis | reverse complement strand
TGTGTGGAGGAATGGTACCATGTGGATTGTCAAATGTACACCACACCTCTTCAAGGAAAAGGTCCCGACTGGATGTTTGATTATAATGGTTTGTTTATCTCATTTACTCCATCAACTGAGCAACCAGATAAAGACCTGGTTTGTGCATATTTTGAAGATCAATTGGTCATTCCAAGATTTTCATGTTCTACTGATGTTGAAGCTCCAACTGTAGCTCCAACTGAAGATCCATGTGTTGATCCTCCAGCTTCTGATGATAATGTTTCTACTTCTTATGATGATACTCCTGATGTTGCTGATGCGGTTGGAAGTGATGGTTCATATCAGCTGGGAGAACATTATATTAATTTATTTGATAGTGTTGTTGTTCCTGAGAATCCACTCTTAGGATTCATAATTATCATCCAAAGGAAAACATCATTGGGGAACTTGATGTGGGAATACAAACCCGTCATCAAGTTGCCTCTTCGAATGGAAATAATGTATTTTTTGCTTATGCAGATTTACATTCATCTGGAATCGTAAATCTTGCCAAATACATTTGCTTTCTATCCCAAGTTTAGCCGACGACCACTCGTAAGGCACTTGAAGATACTTCTTGGGTAGAGGCAATGCAAGAGGAATTGCAACAGTTTAACAGATTGGGTGTGGGGATCTTATTGATAAACCTGCTAGAGTCAAGAAGCCTATTCCAACTAAATGGGTATTTAAATGTAAAAGGACGATCGTGGTGTGATCGTGAGAAACAAAGCATGGCTAGTGGTGCAAGGTTTCCATCAGCAAGAGGGTATTGACTACACTGAGGTTTATACTCCGGTTGCAAGATTGGAAGCTATACGAATCTTTCTGACTTATGCGGCTTACAAGAATATAAAAGTCTATCAAATGGATGTGAAAAGTGCTTTTCTCAATGGTAAATTACACGAAGAAATGTTCGTTTTACAGCCTCCTGGCTTTGAAGATCCTGATTACCCGAACCGAGTTTACCGTTTACACAAGGCCCTGTATGGTCTACATCAAGCCACAAGAGCTTGGTATAGCAAGATTGTCGACCATCTGACTGATAACGACTTCAAGCGAGGGACTATCGGTTGCACTTTATTTTATAAGAATATTGGTGATGATCTTCTCCTCGTTCAGATTTATGTCGACGACATTATCTTTGGGTCAACAAACGACACGTTATGTAAGGGATTCAAGAGGTCAATGCAAACAAAGTTCGAGATGAGCTGGATGGGAGAGATGAACTTCTTTCTAGGTTGCAAGTTCACCAGTCTGCAAAAGGAATCTTTATTCACCAAGCTAAGTATGTGAACGATGTCTTGAGCCGATTCAAGATATTTTACGGAAAAATCCCTTCAATTCCTCTCCCCGTGGGTCACAATTTATCGTCGGATGAATTGGACGACACCGTCGATCCTACCCTCTATCGTGCTTTGATTGGATCTTTGATGTATCTTACTGCTTTTCGGCCTGACATTATGTTTGCAGTTTGTTTATGTGCTAGGTACCAAGTTAGTCCTCGAGTGACTCACCTGGCAGCGGTCAAGCGTATTCTTCAATATATGAGGGGCAATCCAGACATCAGTTTATGGTACCCAAGGATGATTAACTTTGAACTTACCGCATTTTCTGACTTAGACTACGGAGGGTGCAAGATTAATTTCAAATCGAATACGGCAGGGTGTCAATTCTTAGGAAGCCGGCGTGTTTCCTGGCAGTGTAAGAAACAAACGACGGTCTCTACTTCAACCGCTGAAGCAGAATATGTTGCAGCCTAGAGTTGCTGTTCCCAGGTTTTATGGATCCAACAACATCTGCGCGACTACGGTTTGAAGTTTCTTACTACAATTTTAATTGAAAACTTTGCTTCCATTAGCATCACCAAAAATCCGTAAAACACTCTAAAACGAAACATATCGAAATTCGATATCATTTCGTACGGGATTGTTTTGAAAATAAATTAATCGATCTTGAGAAAGTACGTACTGATTTTCAAAAAGCCGATATATTTACCAAAGCCTTTGACAAAACTCGATTTAAATTTTTGCTTGATTTAAATGGACTGAAGACCCTTGCTGATATCCTAAAACAAGGATAACTATCTTTATTTTCAGTTTAATTTTTCTTTTAACTTTTATTTTGGTTTTGGATTTTACGGGGTGAAAAATAGAAAATACAAAAATATTGTGCTTTTAGTTTGTATAGATAAAACCCAAAATCATTGAAAAATTTGAAAAATCAAAAATATTCTGTTTTCTTGTTTTTAATGTCTTTAAAATTTAAAATATTTTGAAAATCCAAAAACAGTTTAAAATCTTGAAAAACCAAAAATATTGTGTTTTCAATTTGTATAGGAAATATCCGAAAATTCAAAAAGATTGTGAAGTTTATTTGTTTATAAGAAAATTGAAAAAGACATAAATATTGTGTTTTATGTATGTAAAGAGAAAAACCAAAAAGATTTTTGCATATGTTCGTTGAAAAGTATGTCAATTATTCGTATTTGAAGGACATATACTTGTATATGTTTGGTCCTGAGATTTACTCGTAAATGTTCGGGATAGCCATTTACCTGACTATGGAAAGTAGTTGGGGCGTTTGTTATGCGTTTTACTTTATTTTCTCGCTGAGAGTTATGTTGGTTATTTAAGTTTGTGGAGCAAGCTTGCATGTTTTGGTCCTATTACTCCTTTGAGAATTGATAGGTTAGCCATTAATCTATAGACTAAATGTAACTGGGGCGATTAAATTAATTTTGTTTTATGCTCCTCAAAATTTTGAGTTCTTGAAGCAAAAAGAGAAAATGATAGTACATTGATCAATTGACCCCATATCCAGCAAGAAGTAAGTTTAAAAGACCGTGTGCTTAATTGTATTGGTGCATTGGTAGGTCTTAAACAAGCTGTTATAGTAAAGTATGTGATATAAACATAAAGAATGCCAAATTGAATGAGGTGTTAGTCAATAACAAAAATCTCAGTGAGGATGGCAGAAATGTAATAACCTGTCATAGTCAAGCCTTATATTTGTTTGATCACCAAAAATAAAATAAAGCAAATAACAAGCGTTGAGGTTCTTGACACTATGAGTCTTTATGCGGCTTAATCATCTGGGTATTCATATGCATGAATATTTCATTCGCTTTTAGAGCAAACCCAAAGTAATTAAACTTGATCACTGCGGTACTTCGTACAAATTTAAACTACTGACTTGATCAAAATCCGCTGTTAGTCATACATTTGTTCCTCCCTTGCGCGCGTCTCAATACCATTAAGAAACGGACCCCAGGAGATACAATGTATGTAAGTCGATAGACGGACTCGTGCATACTCACTCATAGTAAAGGAAAACCAATGCATTGCTCATAAATTTCATTAAAATTCAAATTTTGAGCAGCAATATAATGGTTTAAGTCAAGTTGTGGTGATATGGAAAAAATCAAATTAAGCTTGAACCGAGATTAGAGGCTGATAGTTTCTGATATTTTGTGCTTTAATTGAACCATTAATCAAATCACAAAAACGCTTGAAGGTTTGTTATAAGATTTAAGTGGACAACAATATCAATGACCGACTTAACGCTAGTCACAATATCGCTAAAATATAAAACTTTGATGGAAGGGCAATCTGGTCAATATGATTCTCTACTCAAACTCACCAAAAATCCAAAAATATGTACTGCTTTTGAAAAACCTCACAAAAAGACAAAAACATTTTCTATTCTATGTTTTTATTTTCGGATACTTCTTTTGTAAATATTTTACGTTAAAAGTTAAAAAAAATACCAAAAATATTTTGCTTTTTCATTTACATATTATTTAATTTCGATTTAAGTAAAGTGTTTTTAGCGTGAAACATGTTAAAGTATTCTATAATCAAGATACAGGATTTCGCTAATTGATTTATTTAAATAATTGGTATAAATATTTAATTGTTCTTCTAATTTAATTGATTTAATTATTTTATTTACTTAATTTAAAAATTACGTAAGAGTAATTCGTTATTTATGTATAACGAATTTGGTCATTCTTAACGAATTGCATTCTAATTCGTTAACTTAATTTGCTTCCGCACTCTGTAACGAATGACTTCTAATTCGTTCAACATAACTTAACGAATTGAACACGAATTACAGCTAATTTGTTATTGTTTCATCTTAAACTTTAACGAACTGACTCTAATTCTTTATGCCACGTATGCATATATGATAACGAATCACCTGATTCGTTAGTTCAAAATTAAACGAATCTGATGACTCAGAATATTGGAAGTTGTGCCGTGTTAGACTATATAGGGAGTAGTGAAGGCGGTTCGTCTTCACTATTCACTTTCTTCTTCATATTCCTACTGTTACTCTGGTCGATTTTTCCAAAACTTTCGATCATCATTATATCGTGTTTCGATCATATTTTCTGAATCATAAGGTAAATGCGATCATAACATGATGATTTACGTCATATTTGGTGACTATTTGAAGGGTTAATTGTTAGTTTTTGTTATCGGGTTTTATGTGTGTAATAAACCCTTAATTTAACCGATTTGTACCACGATTTGGTACATAAGTTCAATACACACACTTTCGCGATGTGTTTCCGAGGTTCTTGTGATCTTTTGTTCAGCTATACATCGTTGATTATGGTGGTATTGATTTCCGAATTGCGATTTTGACTTTTCATGTTCTTGGTAATTTTGACCTTGACCAGATTAGTCAAAAATTAAGCTTTAAGGGCCATTCGTTATTGTGTAACGAATTGGAACTCCTTCGTGTCCAATTCGTTATGCAAATCACACGAATCAGGATAACGATACATAATTTATAAAGAATCAGATTTTTATTCGTTATTTATAACGAATTAGACTATAATTCGTTAACTTTTATTCATGATTTGTTAGACCTAATTCGTTCATTATTTACTTGATAGCGAAGTATGTAAGGCCTCGTTACCGGTTCGTCACTTTAACGTTGGGTTTACTCATAAACACAGTTTTAAATATCAGAGTTAATTAAAACTTTACGTGGAATATAAAACTTTCGTAAATATTACACAATAATTCATAAATTGTCTTAAAACATAACTTGAAACATGTCTTTCAGTTCAAACATTAACAAATAAATCTTCATATGCCAGCTTCTTTATTCATCTGCATGTGTCTCCCATCAAGCCAACTGTCTCATCATACTCACCCGCGTGCATACTATTAGTCAGCTACGCTGAGTGAGTTCTAGTTAATCACACAACATACAATCAGTTCACATTCTTGCACACATGCCGAAAGGGTGTACATTATTCATACTTTACTTTTACATGAATATCTATCCATACTACTTAAAGAGCCTTCCGCTATATAACCTCATAGATATTATACGGGTCTGGTCCACAACATCACAGATATTATTAGGGTCTGGTCCCTATCCTCACAGATATTATTAGGGTATGGTCCCTATCCTCACAGATATTATTAGGGTCTGGTCCTTATCCTCAGATATATTATTAGGATCTGGTCCATATCCTCACATATATTGTTAGGGTCTGGTCCCTTTGTTTTGTACAACTGTAACATACATGTCTTTACATACCTTCCTTAATTACACGTGCAATATCCGAAGATCGTTCACGTACTATCTCATAACATACCTAACATACATATCATACATAACATACATACTTCATTAATACATCATATACATCAATCATATCAATCATATCTTTAATTACCATCTGATGGTACATGCAATATCCGAAGATTGTTCACGCACCGCCAAGTAATCATTATACATAAATCATACCAAGAATACACTTACCACTTAAGGTAAGTGTATTAACTATCACATCGAGTATGCACACAGCCCCGAAAACATAACAAGGAAGTGGGGCTAGAAACTAACCTAAACGCGGTTACGTTCACCGTTTATGGTTATTTCTTTCTTGAGCTGTGCAAGACTAACTGTATAACAATTACACGTATTAATTTAACTATTACTACCCATATCTCGTTTATAGTGTAATTATTACCCTCAACGAACGGGGGTCCGGGGGCAGCACCCATAGCAGTTGGGTATTGGGGCGGCAGCCCTAGCAGAGTCCAAGGGGCAGAGCCCCTGGTTGGGATCGAGCTGCCAGGTCACATTGGAAAAATTTTATTTACATTAATCGTCAAAACACATTTTTCATTAGAATTTTAATTTATTATTTTAATTGCTAACTTAAAAGTTCGAGGGCTTCTTTGTAATTAACTCATTCTTTTCTAAGTCTAAGGACTGTTCTGTCATTTCTTTAAACTTCTAGTTCGTTGCTTGGTTCTTTAACGAATTGGCTTATCATAACGAACTGGTCCTTGTAACGAATTGGACCCTCTAGCGAACTGGTCCTTGTAACGAATCAGTCCATATAACGAACCAGTCCATGTAACGAATTGAACCTTCTAATTCGTAATCTCTTTTAACGAATGGTCATATCGAATTGGCGTTTAGTTCGTTATATTTTCCTTAACGAACTTGAACACTAGTCCGTTAAGCTTTCACTAACGATTCACATAACGAATTACCCCTAGTTTGTTAACTCTCCGTTAACGAATTAGGGTTAGGTCAGAGAATGTCAGACATTCATTGACATCTTCATTATCCTCGTACAACGTTTTCCGGCGCCACCACCACCGGAAAACCGCGACTTCGCCGGAAAAACGAGATCTCACTCTTTTTCCACCATTTTTCACCGTTTTCGTCCCGTTCGATCCAGATCTGAGCTAGGGTGACCCCTAAGCTCATCTTAGGTTTGGTTTATACCCGATCTCCCTGGATCTCGAGACTTTAATAGTTTAGAGTTGTCGGCTTGTCATTTTGTGACTACATCTAATGGATTTGAGTTCGTACAATATCATATTATCATTACCTTGGATCGGGATCGGTTTCTATCTTTGTTCGTCTAGAGAAATGAGGGAAATTAGAGAGAGAGATTAAGTGTGTGTTTTGTTTGTGTATGGAATATGTGTAAATGAGAATTAAATGGGTAATTAAGGTATATATAATTATGGATCATGGGCTTAAGCCCATGGTCTTTTCTTCTTTCCTTCTTAACCCAAGTCCATAACCCATATCCATTTAGCCTAACACTAGCCCGACTCAATATAACTCATATTTTATTAACCGAACAAGAAAACATGATGTTACAAGTCTTCCCTCCTTAAAGAGGTTTCGTCCCCGAAACCTAACTATTACATTAACAAATCTGGATAAAACTTGCGCATCTCTTCCTCGGCTTCCCATGTAGCTTTCGATCCTTTGCGATTCTTCCATATCACTTTCACTAAGGGAATAGCCTTGTGTCGGAGTTGTTTTTCCTTGCGGTCAACTATCTCGATTGGTTGCTCAATGTAGTTCAGCTGTTAATCAACCTCTATGTCCATTAATGTCACGTGCGACGTGTCATCAGCCAGACATTTTCTCAGATGAGAAACATGGAAGGTTGAATAAATTCCTTCTAACTCTTCGGGAAAATCCAGCTTATAAGCCACTTCACCTACACGATCAATAATCTTAAACGGTCCAATGTACCTCGAACTCAACTTCCCTCTCTTCCTTAAATGGATAATTCTTTTCCAAGGCAAGACATTGAGCATCACATTGTCACCAACGTTAAACTCAATCGGTCGTCGCCGCTTATCAGCATACGACTTATGTCTGTCTTGAGCAGCTTTCATCCTTGCCTTGATCTGATCGAACTTTGAAGAAGTTTCTTGCACAACTTCTAAACTTCCCATCTCTTTCTTACCAATCTCTCCCCAACATACTGGGGTTTTACATCGTCTACCTTAAAGCATCTCAAACGGGGGCATACCAATACTTAATGGTAGCTGTTGTTATAAGAGAACTCTGCTAGATGTAAATGGTCATCCCAACTTCCTCCAAAGTCTAAAACACAAGCACGTAGCATATGGGTTTGGATCGTCCTTTCAGACTGTCCATCTGTTTGAGGATGATACGCCGTACTGATTTTCAGTCTTGTTCCCACAGCTTCATGGAACTTCTTCTAAAACCTCAAAGTAAAGCGAGTATCTCTATCTGACACGATCGATAACGGTACTACATGCTTAGATACAACCTCTTTAATGAACAAGCTTGCTAACTTTTCTGACGAGATAGCCTCTCGTATAGGCAGAAAGTAAGCATTCTTGGTCAAACGGTCCACAATCACCCAGATGGTATCATGATGCTTAGCTGTAGGAGGTAGCTTAGTTATGAAATCCATGGTGATATGTTCCCATTTCCATTCAGGTATCTCAAGCGGTTGCATTTTTCCCATAAGGCTTCTGATGTTCGGCTTTAACTTGTAAACAAGTTAAGCACTTACTAACATAATATACTACATATTTTTTTCATTCCTAGCCACCAGTAATCTCTTTTCAAATCTTCGTACATCTTTTCCTGGATGAATTGAGTATCTTCACTTATGAGCTTCATCTAAGATTCGACCTCTAAGATCTCCATGACGTGAGATCCACATACGGTCAAACCTAGTCTTCACAACATGCGTGTTTTCCGTCAACTCATCTTGCTGACCGAAAATCCTTTATTTCTTCACTAGCCCATCATCTACTTTGATAATTTCTTCAAAAAGACTTGAATTCATAAACAACGGTTATGACTTCACTGTTGCAAGGACCTCCTCATTCTTACGGCTTATCGCGTCAGCGAACACATTAGCTTTACCCAGATAGTACTTAATGTCGCAGTCGTAATCCTTTATCAAATCTAACCATCTTCTCTGCCTCATGTTTAGCTCTTTCTACTCGAAGAAGTACTTTAAACTCTTATGATCTGTGTAAATAGTACACTTAGTACCATACAGATAATGTCTCCATATCTTGAGAGCATGCACTACTGCTGCTAGCTCTAAATCATGCGTCGGATAAGTACTCTCATGGACTTTCAACTGTCTAGACGCGTATGCTATCACTTTCCCTCATTGCATTAGCACGCAACCTAACCCACGATACGAAGCATCAGTACAAACAACCAAATCCTCATCACCATCGGGTAAAGCAAGGATTGGAGCTTGCGTGAGTCTTTTCTTTAATTCCTCAAAAGCTTCTTCTTCAAACTTACCCCAACTGAATACGATCGACTTTCGGGTCATACCGGTCAATGGTGCGACTATCTTGGAGAAACCTTCGATGAATCTCCTATAGTAGCCAGCTAACCCTAAGAAGCTTTGTATATCAGTCGGATTCTGCGGAGTCTTCAAATTTGTTATCGCCTCATTCTTAGCTGGGTCCACTGAAATCCCATCAGGATTAATCACGTGACCTAGAAATTGCAATTCTCGTAACCAGAACGCGCATTTTGAAAACATAGCGTATAACTTCTGTTTCTTTAGAGTCTCCAATACCTCTCTCAGATGCTCGGCATGATCAAACTCGCTTCTGGAATACATCAATATATCATCGATGAAGACGATAATGGACTTATCCAACATCGACAGACACACCCTATTTATCATGTCCATAAATGTTATAGGAGCATTCGTTAGACCGAATGACATCACGAGAAACTCGTAGTGTCCATACCGCGTTCGGAATGTTGTCTTTGGTATGTATGCCTCTTTCACCTTCAGCTGATGATAGCCTGATCTGAGATCTATTCGTGAGAACCAACTTGAACCTTGCAGTTGGTCAAACAGATAATCAATTCTTGGCAAAAGATATCTATTCTTTACCGTAAGCTTGTTCAACTCACGATAGTCTATGCACATTCTCATACTTCCGTCATTCTTCTTCACGAACAACACTGGCGAGCCCCATGGGGAAACACTTGGTCTTATGAATCCTTTGTCGAGAGTTCTTGCAGTTGGGACATCAATTCTTTCATCTCAGATGGCGCTGGACGGTAAGGTGCCTTCGCGACGGGCTGGGCTAATGGTATTAAATCTATATGGAATTCTATCTCTCGCTCCGGTGGCAACCCCGGAAGATCCTCTGGAAATACTTTTGGGTAGTCACACAAGATAGGAACGTCTTTCATTTCTTTCGTCTCGGCCGTAGCGTTGACAACATACGCCAGGTAGGCACCGCACCCTCGTCTTAATAAACTTTCAACTTTTATCATCGAAATGACGTTTAGCCCTGAACTTTCTTTATCACCGTAAATCGTCACTACACTACCATCCAAGGACTTTAGCTTTATTAACCTACTCTTACACACTATCTGAGCTTCATACTCGGACAACCAATCCATTCCCAAAACCATATCAAACCCTCCTAAGGTTATAACATACAAAGTAACAGGGAACTCATGTCCCTCTAACTCTATTTTACAGTTCTTAACCATTTCATTATTTTCACCGAGGTGTCACTAGAGGTTTCTACTATGAAGGTTTCAGGCATTTGGCAACATTTCATTTAGCTAGTTTACTAAATTTCGTAGCTACAAAACTTCTATTCGCACCCGAATCAAATAATACTGAAGTAGAAATACCGTTTACTAAGAACGTACCAGTCACAACATCAGGAATCTTTCTAGCTTGTTCTTGGGTCAGCATGTAGACAATTAAACAGTTCATATAATCACATAATCCTATCCCTAGCAATTAAACTAGAATTCATACATTCTTTATTTAGCAATTACGCAAACAGTCATTCATAATTCTACTTTACATGTGAATTTAATCACATACTTTACCTTTACTTAGCTTGCTTGAGTGACACATGGCATT
Organism: Bidens hawaiensis; assembly: GCF_021521415.1. NCBI lineage: Eukaryota > Viridiplantae > Streptophyta > Magnoliopsida > Asterales > Asteraceae > Bidens > Bidens hawaiensis. Next base: position 160,232 of record NW_027497025.1, on the reverse strand, counting down.
CTCGTACTGGCATATTCTTTCTTTTCTTACTTTAATCCCATTCTCTGTTCGTGTCTAAGCATGTAGGATGCTTAAATCTCTCGAACTTTTCTCTGATACCAACTTGTAAGGCCACGTTACCGGTGCCTCACTTTAATGTTGGATTAACTAATAAACACAGTTCTAACTCTCAGAGTTAATTAAAACTTTACGCGGAATATAAAACTTTCATATATATTACACAATAATTCATAACTTGTCTTAAAACATAACTTGAAACATGTCTTTCTGTTCAAACATTAACAAATAAATCTTCATATGCCAGCTTCTTTATTCATCTGCCATGTGTCTTCCATCAAGCCAGCTGTCTCATCCTACTCACCTGCGTGCATACTAATAGTCAGCTACGCTGAGTGAGTTCTAGTTAATCACACAACACACAATCAGTTCACATTCTTGCACACATGCCCGAAAGGGTGTACATTATTCATACTTTACTTTTACATGTATATCTATCAATACTATTTAAAGAACCTTCCGCTATATAACCTCACAGATATTATAAGGGTCTGGTCCCCAACATCACAGATATTATTAGGGTCTAGTCCCTATCCTCGCAGATATTATTAGGGTCTGGTCCTTATCCTCAAAGATATTATTAGGGCCTTGTCTGTATCATCACAGATATTATTAGGATCTGGTCCCTATCCTCACAGATATTGTTAGGTTCTGGTCCCTTTGTTTCGTACAACTGTAACATACATGTCTTTACATACCTTCCTTAATTACACGTGCAATATCCGAATATCGTTCACGTACTATCTCATAACATACCTAACATACATATCATACATAAAATACATCATATACATAAATAATATCACTCATATCTTTAATTACCATCAGACGGTACATGCAATATCCGAAGATCGTTCATGCACCGGCAAGCAATCATTATACATAAATCATACCAAGCATACACTTACCACTTAAGGTAAGTGTATTAACTATTACATCGAGTATGCACACAGCCCTGAAAACATAACAAGGAAGTGGCGCTAGAAACTCACCTGAACGCAGTTACATTCACTGTTTATGGTTATTCCTTTCTTGAGCTGTGCACGACTAACTGTATAACAATTACACGTATCAATTTAACTATAACTACCCATATCGCGTTTCTAGTGTATTTATTACCCTCAACGAACGGGGGTCCGGGGGCAGCGCCCCTGGCAGTTGGGTATTGGGGCGGCAGCCCTAGCAGAGTCCAAGGGGAAGCGCCTCTGGCAGTGGGGTCTAGGGGCGGCAGTGCCCCTGGCAGCGTCCAAGGACTGTTCTGTTATTTCGTTAATATTTTAGTTCGTTATCTGGTTCTTTAACGAATTGGCTTATCATAACGAACTGGTCCTTGTAACGAGTTGGACCCTCTAGCGAACTAGTCCATGTAATGAATCAGTCCATATAACGAACCAGTCCTTATAAAGAATTAGTCCATGTAATGAATTGAAACTTTTAATTTGTTATCTCTTTTAATGAATGGTCATAGAAAATTGGGGTTTAGTTCGTTATCTTTTCCTTAATGAACTTGAACACTAGTTCGTTAAGCTTTCACTAACGATTCACATAATGAATTACCCGTAGCTCGTTAACTCTCCGTTAACGAATTAGGGTTAGGTCAGAAAATGTCAGACATTCTTTGACATCTTCCTTATCTTCGTACGCCGTTTTCCGGCGCTGCCGCCGCCGGAAAACCTCGACTTCGCCAGAAAAACGAGATCTCAATCATTTTCCACCGTTTTTCGTCCCGTTCGATCTATATATGAGCTAGGATGACCCCTAAGCTCATCTATGTTCGGTTGATACCCGATTCCACCCGGATCTCGTGTCTTTAACGGTTTAGAGGTGTCGGCTCGTCGTTTCGTGACTACATCTAACGGATTTGACTTCATACAATATCATATTATCATTACCTTGGATCGGGATCGGTTTTCTATCTTGGTTCGGCTAGAGAAAGGAGAGAAATTAGAGAGAGAGATCTTAAGTGTGTGTTTTGGTGGTGTATGGAATATGTGTAAATTAGATTTAAATGGGTAATTAAGTTTTATATAATTATGGATCATTTGCTTAAGCCCATGGTCTTTTATTCTTTCCTTCTTAACCCAAGTCCATAACCCATGTCCATTTAGCCCAACACTAGCCCGACTCAATATAACTCATATTTTATTAACCGAATGAGAAAAAAGGGATGTTACAAAGTAGCTAGTTCGCTATAACGAAACACCATTCGTTATAACGAATAAGAATTCTTAACAAATGACATGTTAAATTATTTCAATTTTAAATTATGTGTTTATATTGTAGTTATATTTTGTTCTTTTATATGGTATAATTGTTATTATTATTATTCATTGTCACTGATGCTCGGGTTTGTTTTTATATAGTGAAATGGCCGAAAATATGGATCAAGATCCTCCTATTGCAGATCCACAACAACAACAACAACAAAATTTACCCTTGCTTCCGTACGATAAAAAGCATAACGTTTGTGCTTTTGTCGGTACGAATTTTGCTGACGAGGATGTATTAGGAAACATGATAGAATTCATTCGACGATTATGCATTCATTTTGCAGTGACTGCTAGACAGATAGTATATTTAAGCATTATCTGACGGTTTTGGAATACTGCTAGGTATATTGAAGCCGACAAGCACATTGAGGCTACGATCAACCGAACACCTATTATTGTTGATACCGATGTTATTCGACAAGTGCTTCGATTTGGAGATACTACTGATAATACTTTTGAGTTTGACAAAGGATTGATCAGGGGTCTATTTCGTCGTGTATTCTATGGTGGTGACCTTGAAGCTTCTATGTATAACGAGGCAGGATTATATCCCACTTACAAGTATTTATTGCATGTATTAATCCATTGCCTAGGAGGACCTAAAGGTGGCTTCGACAAATTTCGGATTATGTTACAATCAGCATTTGTCGCTTTGATACTAACAAGCCATTCAACTTCTCTGAGCTGATTTTCTATCACTTTAAAGAACAATGCCTTATGGTGATTCAACGTAATAAGTTCCTGATGTATCCTCGATTCCTTTAGTTGATCATTCAAGATTTTATTCCAAATTTGGTTGTTGATCAAGCTTTGGTAGATGATGTATTACCGCTTGAACATATGACTGCTGATTCTGTACGAAGGATGAAGATTTATAGGAAAGATCCTTCACGGAACAAACGTTTGATTGGTCATTTGGTGAACCCGAATTATGTATGTCCTGACAATGATCGCTGCATCCACGACAACTCGAATTCTGAGCGTGAGAAATTGTAACGATTCCGACGAAACCAGGTATACCCTAACCGGTAGACGTTAGTTACGTCATATGTAAGGTCGGGTACATGAGTTACCATGGTAAATATACGAGAATACATGGTTCATTGTATTGATTGTATGTGAATATATAATTCACCGTATTGAATATGCGATCAAACGATCGATAGTTATTGAAACCCGAATGAATCGAGGGTTCAATTATAGACGAGATATATGTTATTTAGTGATGTTACGAAGTATTAAAGCTTCGGAATAAGTGGATTAAAGCACAAAAAAAGGATTTCGATTTAATAGTACGTCGGTACGTTAAACGAAACCTTTAATACCAAACCGAGCAAGAGACGATCGATCAAGCCGAAAAAGATGCACAATTATTAATACTATGATGTTTTAAGTTAATAAATGTCATGGTTTAAGTTTTTAAATCGGTTTTATATAAATTTTATTTTTAAGCCGAAAAACAACCGTGTTGGCCTCGTTTTGAGCGGAATTAAACGTTTAACCGAAAAACGAACTGAACCAGATTATCCAAAACATTATCCAGATCACGGAATTCCAAATGAGTGGACTAGATTGAACAAGTGGGTCCCACCCCACCCATCCTCTAGTCCGATCGGACTTCAACACCACCAAAACATTCATTTTTCTTTTTTACACAATCCCAACTCAACATCCTTCATTTCTCTCTAGTTCATGATCCAAAAACCGACAATTCTAGCAAGAATAACGAGGTAATGATCGTGTTATGTACGTGTTTATCTTTGTTTCTTGAGTTTTCTTTCAAGAAAATGAGGTTTCCAAGTGAAAATGGGTGAAAACCCGAGATGGAACCGATTCTTGCATGATCAAGTGATGTATACAAGTTATACAAGGGATCTTGGTCCAAGAAATGAGTTAAACGAGTCAAAAACGAATTTTTACGGTTAAAATCTTTGTTTTTATATCATAACCGTAACCATGAAAGAAATGGCTTGATCGTGAGTATAACTTGCTTGGTATTGTGGTATGTTGTTTGTAGGCTCTGTATTTAGTGGTAGATAAGGCGGAAAGATGAGTTTGTAGCTTGTAGTGGCGGAAAACGAAATGTATATTCGGTTTTTGTCGGTGTATGTGTTTTTGGACAGATTGTTGGTCGTTTAGAGTTAGGTAACGAAATTTTACAGAGGTGTTAAACACATGGAAATATGAGTTCTGTGAATTTTTGTTAATTTTTGGATGAAGGATGAATATTTGGTGAATTTAATGCTCGGTTTTGGCCAAAAATGGTGAAAAATAGTTAAATATCATGAAAAATTCTGGAAAATTGTGGATAAGCTTTTCAAATCATGTATAAGTCACACACAAAATTTGAGGTCCGTTGGAGAAGTCTAAGTAGGCGTTTTGGTTAAACGAGTTCTAGGGATTTCTAGCTCGGTTTTAGTAAAAATGGCATTTAAAAGAAGATTTTGGTTTTGGAAAAATTACAGGGGGCTATGTGGAAGGCAGTGGACATCCAGGAGAAATTTGGGATTTTTCTAAGATCGTTTGGTATTTACGACATATTTAGTGTTTAAATGGTGTTTAAAAATAGATAAATAAATTTTAAATATAAGAATTAATTCTGGAAATATTTTTATAAAATTACCCACTGTTAAAAAGTGATTTGGGCAAAATTTCAAGATCCGAGAGTAAACGAATAATTAATCGTGCTAATTATCAAACTTTTAAAGTTAAAACGCGTAAACCGGTAAAGTTCGCATAAGCGAGCTGACTGGTGTATAAAAACCATAAAAATGGACTAATTTCATATAATTGAGTTAAACAAGTAAAAATGAATCATCCGAAAATAAGTCGGATGATTTGGGTATTTTTAACCGATTTTAACGGTTTTCGGTACGCCAAAGACCGAAACGGGTCCCGCGGCCAATCGGGACGTCTAAACCGAGCTATAATTTCACATTTTAAATTAAATTATCAGACAACCACTGTTTTCGGGTCGTGTGTGACCAAACTCATTTTTGAAACATAAAACGGATATTCGTGCTAGGCACGCAAAACGAGAAAACGATTAATAGAAATTGTGATCATGGAACTCTAAACGACATCACAATCTGAGTCCGGAGAAGTATTTCTGGGTTAACATTGCCCCCGGAACAGGTACAGTACTGGGTTAACAGTGTCCCCAGATGTACCGATTTATAAGGTTAAAGTTTATATAAACAATAATAGTATAATAACGATCATAGGGATCATATTACAGATTGGACGTGTTAATTGATAATGATTGTTGTTACCTGCTTGCATGTGCTAAGGTGAGTTTTCACGAGCCCCTTTTTACTGAACTGTTTTAAATATTTTCCCGGGGCGGAAAGCATGTTTCTATCAAAGTGTTTAAGTACATGCTAATCGCATGGAAACGAATGTATTTATATAATGTTTATTGTACGGAAATCGTACGGTAATGTATTAAGATGGTAATTAACTGAGTTGCTAATATTGTAAGGCCCGAAACAGTGTTCTGGGTTAACAGTGTCCCCAGAGGTTATTAAATGTATTTCTGGGTTAACAGTGTCCCCAGAGGATATTGGAAATGTTCTGGGTTAACAGTGCCCCCAGAGGTTATTAAATATGTTTCTGGGTTAACAGTGTCCCCAGAGGTTATTAGATATGTTTCTGGGTTAACAGTGTCCCCAGAGGTTATTAGATATGTTTCTGGGTTAACAGTGTCCCCAGGGGTAATTTGATGTGTTTCGGGGTTAACAGAGTTTTCACTTGTGAACTCAGTATAATTACATCGCTTATTTATGATTACCATAATGATTTGTTATGGTGTATTTAAATTAGTGAAACTCACCAACTATTCGTAGTTGACCCGTTTTCTCACATGCTTTTCAGGTACAACTAAGATAAAGTGATTGATTACATGCTAAATGCTTGATGTGTGTAAGGTTGCGTGCTGGACGTTAGGATACTTTATAATGGATAGAATTATGAATCGTATTGTATGATGTGTGTATCACCTAGACGGTAATGAAAGATGAGATAATGTAATTTTGAAGTATATTAATGCATTCGGTTTTCTTTATAAACAATGTGGTTGATATCAGAGGTGTCTGTCGCATCCCGTTTACGTTTCCGCTGCGGTCACGGGGTGTTACAGAACTTGGTATCAGAGCCATTGGTTATAAAAGAATTAGGATATCTTTAAAAGATACCTAAAATATAACCAGTAGCTCAAGTGTTATAGGATCTGAATATCAACTAATAATTTATAGTGACGAGGTCTGGATGAACTTGGATGGACAAGTGAGTTATTATGGTCCGGAACATAATAACAGACTTGTCCGCACGAGGGAATTCAGGGGATGTCACGGGGTACATTAATAGGTAAAAATGGCAACATATGTGTACAGTATATAATATTATTTATATGTGCTAATGTGTATATATATATATACGTGTGCATATCTTGGGGGTTCAAGTATTGGAAAATAAGACCCGGATAAGGAACCGGGGGATGTGATAATAAAAAGTACCGAGGATGCTGAAATTTCTAGAGCATCGGTTGGTGATAAGTCGGACTTATCGGGTTATAGTTATGGTGGTACCAAGTCAAATCTCCCGTTTGACATTAACCAGAAATGTCTAGTAACCGTCACTCCCAACCAAAATTTGATAAATCCCATACCCTACCAACACCGGTACCGCCTATTCTAATAACTTCCTATGTTATCCTTACATCCGTTAGATGTTTGCACCCATGTATGCTCGAATAGAATGATTACCTATACACAAAGAAGTGTTGGAATCATTATGGCATAATTGGTTGTTCGTTCGTAGGAGGTATACTGTGTGTGCCGGATATACGAATAGACACGGATATTATAACTCCGTGGTACGTAATCGTTTGGTGCTCACGGTGAGCATGTATCGGTTATGCTGACATGCAAAAGGATATTGAAATCAAGCATATTAAACATTGATCTTTGTTGAGAAAGGTCTATATGTAAGTTGGTGACAAGGGTTATGAAACATATTTAAACGTTAACCGATGTCAGGTTAAGTCCATATGTTATTATATTTGTGGGACATATATACTAGATGCCGGTATGTGTAATATATGTGATAATATTTGGTGTGTACGTGTACCTGTTGTTATGATTGAGCTGGTAACGAGTTATATGGTGAGATTAGTATTGATTACTGCGTACGGGATGAGTACGGCAGAATGACATAAAAAGAGTAACTCCAATGATGGAGATTGATATGATTCAGTTGATTGCTCAAGGATAGCAGATGATGATACCGAATGTAGTATCACAGATCACTGCTAATGTTGATGCAAATGTGAATGCAGAATTGTAGATCGAGCAATCACATGATTATGAATATTTCAATTCTTAGTGGTATTACTAAGAGTGATAACGTCCCACCGAATGCCATTATGACTACAAGTATTAGTTATATACTAAACATGAATAGTAGTCGTAATGAATTAGATCCGGTATGAAGGATATGTTTGTTGTTTGTGGTAAGGAAATTATTAATAGTTTACTGATGGTAAAGGGAGGAATAGATTAGCGAGTGGATGGAAAAGATCGAAATGGTTAAGGATATTGGTAAGAGTCTAGAATATTGTGTAGTATGCTACAGATATGTTGGTACAAAAATTATAGTTGGAAAATTATTACTCAGATGATATGGTCAGGATTTAAAATTCTAGTACCGGAGCACTCTTATTCGAGTAATTGAGTTCAGAGATTTGAAACTAAGCTATGAAAGATAGAAATGTTGTGTGCTGATCACTTAGAACGCGCTAATCGTTTAAAGGAATTGTCATGTCTGGTAACATGACTAATTACTCCTGAAACTAAGCGAAGTAAGTGCAATATTGGGGACTAACTCCATCGATAAGGAGTATAGTCAAACCTGTAAAATATACAACCTTTGGAAGGGTTGTGTCGCAAGCCAGCATGGTGTTACAGGAATGACCTGGTGGGAATGATGAAGATGAGGGTGATGATAATGATGGAGGTAATGGTGGAGATCCAGCTCAACAACAACATGTTGAAACTGAGGCAGTTGTTGCTGTAGCTGCTGTACGAAAGAGGAAAGGGAAGGAGTTAGCTAGTGAAGGGTTGTCCAAACGACGTGTATCGGCTGGTGTTGGCATTTCATTTGGAGTTCAACCTCCAAGGTCGTTTATTCCTCAAAGACTGGTGGTGCCGCTTACTACAAGCACCCCGGAACTTACATTAACGACTACTCTCACATCTGATCCTAGGCTTGGTATGATCCCTCAATCTGTTCTATCTACTTTACCAAGACCTACGACTGCTACTTCGGTGGTTTCTCCAACACCGATGATGATGCCTCCACCACCGATGGATATTTCATTTCTGAAACTTAACCGACCTCAAGGTCCTATACAACCAATCCCTTTTTCGTTTACTGCAATGTCTCATGATCAATAAATGAATATGGTTTTGAGTTTACTCCTTTTGTATGAAAATCAAATGTCCGTTGACCGAATGACTCAAGAACGTATGATGGACAATAAACGAAGGCTGATGGGGATATATATCCTTTTATCAAATAGAAACAAAGGAGCTTTGTGAGATTGTTCAGTCTCGGGGGGTGAAAACAAAAGAGCAATAGGATATTATCTTGCAGTCGACATGAAAGGACGACGCACTTAAAAATCTTAAGAACTATGATGAAGATCCAGATGCTTCGGGTACTGAAGGAAGTGAGCTTAAAAAAACTCATTGCTCGTCCTCTGGTGCTGGTACAAGTGTTGTCGGTGATTCGCGAAAGCAGATAATTGTTTATCGTGATTATACAGCTGCTAAACCCATTGAGATGATCAAGGCTGATAATGTCATCTTTGTTGATGGTACGGGGGTGGTTAGAAGTGTTGTTAATGCAGATGAGATTAAAGTGGGAAAACTTGTGTAGAGGTCCCTAAAACAAGAGCAGATTTCCATAATGCTGGGTCTGAATGATGATGAGTTAATCGTGTTAGAGGCAGAGGACGATGTGGAGGTCGAGAACGATGAAGAAATTTTAAATGACCCAACTATTCAGATGAATACAACGTTTATTTATGAGGATGAGGAGGTGGATATTGAGGATCTTACTGCTGAGGAATACTCTGACATGTTTCAATGAACCAATGTTGATCAGGGTGCTCCTATATTTATAGAAGAAAACGCTAAAGTAGCCGAAGACCATCTGGATAAGATATCAAAAGGAAAGAATGTTGTTGATACAAGATTTGATCCAATACAAGATTCGACTATTGATGACATTCAGAAATGGTTTGCTTATCGGAACAAGAAAGCTCGTAATATTACTGATGCATATCGTTATGTGGATAAAAAGAAGAAAATTGAAGCTGTCGCTCGTGCTCAAGCTAATCAAATGACATCCTTCAAGGTCGTATCTAAAGTGCGAGGTGACATTATTTCATTGCTTTATGACTCAGATTTAAAGGTCTGTATTATTAAATGAAAAAATTACTGACGTTCTTTCATTACCGCGTTGGGACGTTCGGACCCTCGCGTTTCGACCTTTTATGAACCATGGGAGAATTCGACATGCAGAATGGTTTCACCAGCATCAGTTGTTCGAGGTCAATCACGGGTTTAAATTTTTGAAGCCACAAGTTCCAACTCGCAAGTGTATTGATGAGACTGATCGAAGGACGGGTTGAAGAAAGCTGGTACTTAAGGTAAAACCTCCAAAGACAATGAAGCGTGTAACTGTCAAGACGTTGAATCAACATATGTATTTATCTTTCAACCTCTTGTATTATGACAACCGAACTAGAGAGGCCGTTATTGTGTTGGGTAAAGGCTTAAAGACCGAGCTGATAAGATTATAGATCTGTTGTGGCTCGTGAACTTGACAGAGACCGACAATGACGTGCTGTTCAAGAATAAGATATTAATATAGCGTCGTGAAGACCATGACCGAGCAATGCAATTTCAATGCGTTGTTTGTGTATGTCATGAACATGGTATTCACAGCTGCAGAAACTGGCAAACCAAACGCTTCAAGTAATTTAGAGACAAAGAACTCAAGACGAGGGGGTGTCTGTTAGTACACGGTTTTGCGTCCCGAGTCTTTGAAATTATCGTTTTGTATTTATCGTTTATTAATGTAAAAGTTATTTATATTAAATTAAGTTAGTTCGTTAGAGGAACAATCTAGTTCGTTAAGGATGTTTAACGAACAAGACCTTAAGTTAAGTTTCCTCCTGATTCGTTAAGGATGTTTAACGAATCCGGGGGCGGTTCGTTAGTGTTTATTATTTAATGTAATGTAATGAAGCAAAAGTCTAGTTCATTACGGAATGTGTAACGAACTAGACCTGTCTTCTATATATAAAGGTTTTATCCTCTGATTAACTTAATTTTTGATGTTAATGTATTGAATTGCAGCCCAAGTGTTCTCTCTGTCATAGCTTCATCTAATTGATCTATTTCATATAATATATACATCTATATACAACTAATACTAATATATATCAATCAATCAATCAATCAAGCCATGTATATCCCACCTCATAGCACGCTATCGGTAGGGTCTGGGGAGGGTGGGATGTTGGCAAGTCTTTCCTCTATCCGTAAGAATAGAGAGGCTGCTTCTAGAGAGACCCCGGGCAAAGACACTTAGCAATACATAGAATAGCAAACTACCAAAATAGCAAGGAATCTGTAACCAATAAGATTTGGGCATAAGAATCACAAGACAACATCAAACAAAAAATATACATAAACAACAAGGAGTCAAGCTAGCCAAAGTAGACCCTAAATACAAAGCTAAGCTAACTAGGTACCTTCCCCTAGAAAGTCGCTAACAAAGCTAAGCTAACTAATACTAATATATACATAACATATAATCTATAAGAGTAATAATGAACTAGATCCGTTAAAAGTATATTGAGCTTTAGATCTAAGATCCAGGCTCTCACAGTAACCACCCTAGTAAGAAGGTCATAAAATTTGAAGTTAAGAAACTATATAGTCTAAATCTTAGATCCTTGGAAACTAATTGGTATTTTGAAAACTAACTATCTCAACCACTGGATCCAATGGCCTAGATCTGTTCTTACTCTTTCTATAAAACTATCTTTTTAGTTTAACATACCCATATATATATATATATATATATACCATGAAATCCTATGTGTCGCTCTCAGGTTGTTCCCCCATTCTCTAGATCCACCAGATTGCTTGAATTCTAAATGAAGGTTTCTCATGCATTTGACCCGAATTCGTGGGTATGGGTCTCACCAAACCCGAATAGTCTTTAAATGGGTAATACATCTCATTTATTTGTGAAACTCTTTCACAATCAAACAATAATTTTCACGGGTTATGGGTCTCACCAAACCCGAATAACCCATAAATGGGATATAACATCTCATTTATTTGTACAATAACCCCTTAATTATCAAAGAATAATTTACACGGGTTATGGGTCTTACCAAACCCTAATAGCCCTCAAATGGGTTATAAGATCTTATTTATTGGTAAACATTTTCATCATAAACCCTAATTTAATTTTTTTTCTTTACATGTCCTCCGTTGTTGGTCTATCATCTCCATCGCCGGTTAACTTCCGATACTACCCACCATCGTCAACATCCCCTTTTTAATGTAGACAAATATTTGTGTTAATTTAAAAAAATCAAAATTCTCGTGTTCTTTTATGTTTGTTCATTAAAAATATAAAAATATTATGCATCTCAATTGGAAAAACCTAAACGCTAAAAAATATAATAACAAACTTATATATATGTATTAGATTAAAACAAAACTACGTTAAAAAATAAAAATAAATCATCATAAAATAGCAAAACGATTACAAACAAAAACTTAAATAAACCCCGGTAACACGAAAAGATAAAAATAGTATATGTATATATATATATATATAGATATAGATATAGATAAAGGATCCAATACAAAAATTGGTTATCGTACATTACGTACGCGAGGGTTTCCATCGTTGATTACCATTTTGATTAAATTGATCACGTAAGTTAACAGAAGGGTGTTTTTGTCTTTTTACATTACTTTTAAAATTTAATCGCGCCAGTATAATAAACCGTTTTGCATAAACCTTGTTTTATTATATTTGATCACATGTCCTTAAAACTGCTTAACAATTGGCGATTTTTCTTATTCGTTTAACTTTGACGGCCTTCGTTGATTTTAACGTCATGTGTTACGATCATCAAAGTAAGTAATTCTAGGTGTAATTCTAATCAGTTATTATTTTAATTAGCTGTATACTATAGGTTTAATCGACTGATAAATTAATTTTTTCGATTTTAGGTTATTTTTCTGTTGAATTTTTTGATCGATATTGTGTTTTTATAGTTGTAAACTAATCGTGATTCGATTAGATTTCAAATTTATGTGTTTTAATAGCAAATCTTGGATAGGATTGTTGTTTTGCTTTTTAGTACGTATTAGAACGTATAGTTTTGGCTAGTAATTGTGATTTGGTTAGAACATATTGTAACGTAGTAGAACGTATTAATTTATTTTTTAGGCTGTATTTTTTTTGATATGTTAAATCATTTAAATGTAGTTTTGTATTAGGTTAAGTCGATTTGAAACGTGTTATATATCAATGTTTGATTTTTTGTTTAAAACGTGTTAACTAAACGTATTAGTAGATCATGTTATCAGAAATGATTATTTTTAATGACTTAAATTGCTTTTGTTTATCAGATCCTTCATCAGATCTTGTTATACCGCAAGTTAATGTATCTTGTAAACCTGTAAAAGGAATGATTTTTGAATCTGTTGATCATGCATATGATTTTTATTGTGATCATGCATCTTGTGTTCCACCTTTTTCTTTTTGAATTTCAATGATTTGATTGGTGTTTCAAAGTCGGAGTTAGAATTTCTTTCTTCGGCTTGTTTTCTTTTAACTTTCGTATTTGCAGGTTCATGCTCCTTTTCTCCAGTCAGTTCTGCATTTCTTTTTTTCTTTTCAACATCTTCATACAAAAGAATATGATTAGTGTTGTCTAATACATTTTTTTAATACGTTCTCATGATTTATACCTCTATTTTTCCAACCTAAAAACACCTGAGATTTTTTAAACGTTCTCACACGTTCTGTTGTTAATTCAATTTTAATCACCCACTTTTTATTAAACAAAATTGAATATTAACACGTTCTGTTTCAAATAAAAAAAGTTTTAGTTACAGCTTATGCTAATTTGTTTGTTGTTACAAATAAAAACAACTAACAACTTCAAACTTAATTTAATATAAGTTCAAGGTAACAAATTATAGGTATACATTTTTTTAATACGTTCTCATGATTTATACCTCTATTTTTCCAACCTAAAAACACCTGAGATTTTTTAAACGTTCTCACACGTTCTGTTGTTATTTCAACTTTAATCACCCACTTTTTACTAAACAAAATTAAACATTAACACGTTCTGTTTCACATCAAAAAAGTTTTAGTTACAACTTATGTTAATTTATTTGTTGTAACAAATAAAAACAACTAACAACTTCAAACTTAATTTAATATACGTTCTAGGGTAAAAAATTAGAAATATTTTACCTAATTTTTGTACGTTTTGATGCCTGTCGTTTCTCGCTTTGGACCTTCTTTCTTTATCCTTAACAAGCTTCGTTGAAATCGGATTTCCGGCCGAGCTCGCATTCAACTCCATTTGTTTTCAATGGTTTTCGAGGTACTCCGTTTACTACAAAAATGTATTGACGAACGGAATTGGGGGTTTTATGGAAACTGATTTGGGGGAATTTGGGAAACTGATTCATGAAAGGGGAGGAATTTGAAATATTATTTGGACGGAATTGCCCTTTTGATAACCGGTATATTGTCAATTTCCTTTTAATTACAAGTTTGCCACCGCGTTCTATTTGTACGATAGTATATATGTGTACATTAACCACCCTATATATATATATATATATATATAATGTGCTGGTAGTTGGCAATCTTTAAATTTTTAAAAGCGTAAATATCTTTAAATTTAGTTATTTTGAAATTTGAATTTTAGTTATATGGTTGAATATAAATATTAAGACTATATGTGGGATGTGGATATCTTAGAATGATATCATGTGTTCACATATATGATTTTGTTAATATAATAGTAAGATTTAGTTCTTTTCTATTCATTTTATATTAGCTTGTAGGTAACCGAGTTATAACTACTAGTATTTAATCTTCTGCTATTTCAATTATGTAATTGTAACATTTTTTTATCAACACCATAAAGCTGGAAAATAAACGAAGTTAAGTACATGACAAGAAAATGATTTCTTAACGCGTAAGAACAAATACCTATTATTTTAATGTCTTCATTGTTAACCCATTAAAAAGAACAGTCGTGAGTTTTGTTGCTACAGCGAGTAAAGCTAACAATAAAGGTACAACGGTCCAAGAGTGTATTACTAACAGAGTGTCTGAACCTGCTAAGATCAAAGAAAACACGACTGGTTAGTCTTACCGTAGGAGGGGGCCTCCTACAATCAATCTCCGGCGTGAGAATCAATGATATGATACGATAATGTGGTGGTAATAGTGAGTATGAAGATAGAATAGAGAGAAATCGGATAAGTAAGAATGAATGTTACCTTTGGTTGAAGTGTTCTATTTATGGGTAACGAGGAGCTTCTTTTGGCGAAGCTTAAGCTTCTAAAGGGGAAATAGTCAACTCCACTTTTACTCATGCAGACAAGCAATACCATTTTTATGTAACTTATATTATGCTTTTGTCTTCCATGTCGACATACTTACTTTATGGCATGTTTCAACTTTATGTCATATCAGAAATGACTTTTCTGAGGTTACTATAGCGAGGAACTTCCCTAGTCAACTTAAGAATCTTGCGAGGAAGTTTCAAGCCTCCTGGTCTAGCAGCCTGTGCTTGCTGCTTCTCAACTCCTAAGTTTCCTTGAATTATGATTGGGTAGGGTACCCACGTCATCAGCCCCCCCTAATAAGAAGTATTCAGATTGCAATGATGGATGCTTGTTACTTAACTCTTTTTCTTCGTGACGTTCCCTCCCCCCTGTGTGTTTAATGCTTTTGTGCTCAACGTCATGCCTCTTCATAGACCAATGCATTACCCATTTTGTTGTTTTGGGCTTGTTTATTATTAAAGACCATGAGCTGCAAATATGTTTCTTTTTGTAATGTGGCCTGAAAGCTAGGAGCATGTGGTCCAAAGCTTCTGAGTTTGAAGCATAGGACTAGAAGATAGGATTTTCTCGTACTAACCTTTTAGTAATTATTGTTATTTTAAGTTGGTGGCGGCTTTCTGCTATGACTGGCTGATTAATTGCTATGACAGGAGGTCATTATATCACCTAGGGTAACAGCTGGTCTTAAAATTGTAAGTCCCAAAGAAGGATATTTCAATGTGATATCATTTAAACTTGTTGTTAGGCGGAATCTAACAACGAGTTGATTCAATATAAATACGAACAAACGCAAGAAACACACAAGATGACTTCAAAACACACGTTATATTCAACGTTGGGTGCATAAGCCCTCTACAGTGATTACAATGAGATTTGAATGATAAAGAAAACTCTCGTCTCTTACTGTTCTATGATTGTTTGACTGCCATAAAGACCTAGTTACATGATATATATAGTACCAAACACCCTATGCCCAAGCCCATACAAACGGCCCACCAAAATCAAGTGATTTCGGTGTTTTCCAAACCCAAGCCCACAACGATTAAGTATACACCATATAAGTGTAGCCCAACAATCTCCCCATTGGTTTATAGCTTGATCTCTTTACTCATGTTCCAGTACTTCAGCATCAACTTCTTTATAAGGACTTGCCCATAAACCTGTACGTATAATCGATCCCACCATACCAGTATACTCGTTAGCAGCTGGCTGATAGAGTGGTTCAGCCATATTATGAAATCCGCTAAGGGTCTTGATGTCTTTCTCATCGAACTTTAACAAGTTTCGCGGATCAATAATACGATATTGTCCATTCTTCAGCCGTATAATAACAGTAGCTGTCTCACCATCATAAGTCCAGAACTTCATCTCATCAAGAGCACATTCAGTAAATCTCTTGGTGAACAGAATGGACGTCACTTTTGCAGTAAGAGGCCACATAACATTCAGCATCGGCTTATTTGTATAAGGATCGCGTACCCCTTTTGCTTTTCTGACAAACTATTCAGCAGTAGGCATATCGAGGAATCCTATTTCAACCTGGTTGCTCAAGAAGTTCCAGAAATTGGTGGCTTTTGGATCATGATTTAGATTGTGGAAGGGATCTTGAATTAAGTCACTCAAATCAACTTTCTTTGTCTATATCGTATCCCCAAGAAACGACTGCCGAACGATTGCCATATTTTTTGAAGAAATCATTTTGGAGTTCTACCACAAATATTTCCGGATGATTAGAAGACACGACATTCTGATTGGAGTTCTTCCTGATCAACATATTCCTTTTAATTCTTTCCATTTGTTCGGCAGTCTTGGTTGGAGTGGCTAGGTATTTCTCCAGTTGCGCAGAAGTATCAATATTTGAGGAATGGCGCAAACTGGAGCCGTTATCAACAGGAGCATCTTGTTTATCACCAACAGTCTTTTCACCGCTATCATCACCGCCTTTAAAGTCATCTCCAAATCGTTTAACAAGCTTTTGTTGGAGATCAAAATATAAAGCGGTACGACCACCCATGCTTGCTTGAAGCTCTTGAATCTTTTTTGTCGTTATCAGCGTTGTTGTATTCAAGCTGTTGAATGCGTACATCTTTCACCATGGAGTCTAGTTCAAGCTCAAAGACTCTGAGTTGTAAAGCATGTCATCGACTGGTTCAGCTTCCAAAGCAATCCTTTTATACTTATCTTATAAAAATTTGTCTTGCATGGAGTGAATGTGGGCAATCTTTTCATATGCACATGATCTTTCTTGACCAGTCAGATCAGACGATCCAGAGGGTTCAGTGGTAAACTAGATATGGGCTTCAAATTCAAACTCTTACATAATATCATCAAAAACTTGATCTTGAGTAAATTGGGCTTCAACAGACGGGCCTTGTTCAGATTAAGCTTCAACAGTACCAGGCTCATTTGGTGTCGGTTGAACGGTGGCATAAGATCACTAGCCAGCACACCCGGTCTTGGATTTTTCTTTCTTCGTTTACGCGGAATAAAATCGGTGGCTGGCTCATCGTCAACATGACCACCATCATTTGTCACAGCAACTAACTGAGGAGGTTTCAATGCAGTTGAATGAAACTTTTCATTAAACGTCTCGAATGCTTCAACTTGTTCAGAATTAGGTACAGATTGTTGCACCTGGTGTTCTATCTCCAATGGTTGAGATGGAGAACAATCAGACTCGTCATTAGAAATAGTTAGGCAATTGAAGTCCTTTGAACTGGAAGAACATGTTCCTCAGCAACTAAAGTAGCATCAGTCTCAGTCTCTGCAAATCGACCACACTTTACCAGTGGATTAAGTCCCTGGTAAACCACTTTAGCCCCTTTCTGGACTGGTTTATTAAACCAAAGGTATTCGGACCCATGGCTTTCAGATCGAACGTCTCACTAGATCTATTCAAATCAGGATAATGAGAATCAAAGATCATATGTAGGAACCTCAGATACATCATGAACATTTCCTTCATCTCCCCATTCAGGTTGCTTATCATCTCATTGACCACGAACTTAGAGTAATTGTAGTTCTAGTCCATGATCAAAGCAACCACATCCGACGCCTGGGTGTGGCTAATCTCTTCAGAGCCCCCCTTTCGTCACAAGACACATGTCAAGAAAGTGTGAATCAAGAACCTCAAGTACAGATGTAACAACTTCTTAATGGCAGGAGGGTAAGTTCTCTCATACCCCATTCGTTGCAATATCTCTGCTACAGCCTAAGTTGAATATTTTGTTGGGTAATCAGGTTGATCACTGTTGAGTCAAGATTTGACCTAAAAATGATCACTAGGGAGATTGGAATCTTCGAATAGCTAAGTATGGAACCGGGCACACCTGAGACATCCGAGAAAGGTTTTACTTAACAGGGCATAATATTTTGCCTACCGGGCAAGGTAATCTTCAAGATGTCTTCTTTAGTGCATACCCAAGCAAGGTTCACTTGTTAGTGAATACCCAAGCAAGATTCACCAGTTAGTGTATACCCGGGCAGGGTTGACTATATCTTGCAAATTTGTTCTATATAGCCGAGTAAAGTTTACCCCGGGTAAGCTCTTGGCTAACCAAGATCATGAAACCAAGTGATTGGAAGATCGGTCAAGGTATTCATTAATAATAGTGGTTCGAGTAAGCTTGATGTGAGTAATGATATATTCCAAGCAACATCGGGTAGGGTTTTACTCTAGCAGAGTACAGTGCTACCGGGCACACTTTGCTAATAAGCTATTTCATAGCAAGGAGTTAAGGGACCATAGAAGAACAAGGTTGCTCGTAAGATTATTTCTGGGCAAAGTATGATAAGGTCAAGAAGATTGAAGTCTACTCGGTGAAAGTTAATAGTCTACCCAGAAACTGTTCCCGAACACATTTCAAGGTTACCAAGTCTACCAAGGAAGACAGAGCATAAAATCTACTCGGAGAAGATTACTTCTATAAAGCCTACCCGGAAGACTTGTTTTACACTTAGCATAGTTTTGAATATGTAATTTGAATATGTAATTTATATTTGGGCTCTCTAGATGGAATGACAGCTGTCTTGAGGTGTTAGGCCTATAAAAAGAGTATTTTAGGGCACGCCTCAGGGACAGCGGACATATATAGACATAAGATTGAATATTTGTTGTGACGGCTGTCAAAGAATAGTACGGACATATCTTTCCATAAGAAACCCTAAAATCGATTATCGTTTGTATGATTTATATTATATGAATGGAAATATTTTAAGTGATTCTTGTGTGTTAGTTACCTGTTAATAATCGTTTAAGCAACTACCCTGTTTGTTATTAATTCCGCCTTTAACAAACTGTTTTCTTTCCTAAAATTGCAACCGTCATTAACTCGCTTGTCGACACATTAAATGTGTGAGTTATGACTTGATTGTGATTGAGAGTGAATATTCAGGACCGACAAGTGGTATCAGAGCTTGTTGATTGCTGATTTGGGTAAAGAACTTGTTGCTTATTGAAGAACTGAAGAAGAACAATGACGTAAGCAAAGCACTGTTCCATTAGAGAATGATGTCAGCTACTCTGTTCTTCTTTTCCGTCCAGATCTACAAACATCTGGTGTTCTCTTTTCTTTATTTTAGTTAAAGTTTACATCTTTATTGTCATTTCTTGTTCCAATCGGACCAGATTCATCAGATCTGAGGATTTGATAGTCAAATCTGATTTTTGTCACTTGAAAATTTAATTTTTACTTTGTTTCTGTTTCGTTTTTCAAATAACCAAAATGTCTGGTCTTGAAGAACAAGAAGTGTCCACTAACAAAGTACCTAGACTTTATGGACATGAAAACTTCACCAAATGGAAGGTACTCTTTCAAGAGGCTGTGTGCTACAACGATGTAGACATGTGGAATTCGATCAAAAATAGGCCACAAGCCACCGATGGTAGAGCTGCTACTGGTGCTGTAAGAGATAGGTTGAGGAAAGTGGATGATAGAGCCTTAGCAATGATTAAGCTAGGACTTTCTTGGGAAATACTTACCAAGGTTTCACATCACACTACTACAAAGGCAATGTATGATGCAATTCTTGAAATGTTCGAGGGAAATAGTGAGCTTAAGAATAAAAAGAAGCAGAGGCTCAAGCAACATCTTGAGAGATTTAGATACAAAGATGGAGAAAGGTTGAAGTCCATCCTTGGTAGATTCTTGGCAATTGTGAATGATCTCCGAACAACTGATTATGTCATGACTGATTTTGACCTGAATACCAAGCTGCTCAACTCAATGTCGAAGGAATGGTACACTGCCTGCAAATTAATCCTCCAAAAGCCCAACTTCAATGATTTAAAGCTGGATGATGTAGTGTGCTTCCTTTAGGCTGCAGAAATAGAAATGATCGAAAATGAAATGATCAAAGAAGAAAAGCCTTGTTTCAATGTTTCCAATACATTAATTGCACCCATGGGAAACCTATCTACCACGAACCAACAGCGAATTCCCATCATAGAAGAACCAACAGAACATGGTGCTGATACACCTAGATCATTTGTTGGTGGTAGCTCAAGTCATCATGGAAATCAGACAAGGTTCAATGTCCAACTTATTGAAGAAAATGAAACTGCCTCAATGGCAGGTGGACATGTTTCATACACTTGTGGAAACAGTGGTCAAGCAAATGACACTCAAGCACTCTTCTGAATGTTCACTGACTCATATAATGCATTTGTAGCTAAGAACTTAATCCATACTAGTGTCATCCAAAATGACTTGAAACAAATAGATGCTGATGATCTTGAAGATATGGATTTAAAGTGGCAAGCTGCAATGCTAGCACTGAGAAGCAAGAGGCTATTCAATAGGACTGGTAGGTCATTGGTCTCTGGGCCAAATGAAAGGATTGTATTTGACAAGTCAAAGGCTATTTGCTACAACTGCCAACAGCCTAGACATTTTGCAAGAGAGTGTAACCTGCTTAGAAACTTTCAAGCTAATCAGTTTCAAAATCAACAGCCTAGAAACCAAATGCAATATCAACAGAATCAGAACAGAAACAACAACTTCAACAACAACAATAATCCCAACTTCAACAACTTTCAACAACATCAAATGAATAATCAACAAAATGTTCCTCAAAACCAAAACTACCAAAGAAACCAATTCCCTCAAGCTGCTCAGAACAACCTCAACATACCCAATCAAACTCAACCAAGAAATCAAGGAAATGTAGCTGTTGCTGCACAACAAGATGGTGATTTTAACTGGAGTAATCATGAGATGACATCAAAACTGCTTATGTTTCATTCATGGCAATGATTAAGAATGAGGCTGAAACATCATCTTCTTAGGTGCACTCATCACCTATCAATGACTTAAATGAAACAATTATTGCCTTAAATATATAAATAGGCAAGCTAGAGGGTGAGTGTTTTAGAAAACAAAGCATCATCAATGGGTATCAAGCTAGTGATGTTGTTAATGAAGAAAAGATCAGAAGTTTAGATGATGATTGTGTAAGTAGCTACAGAGCTCAACAGAGGTATGTTACTGAAATTGATGGGTTGAGAAAGATGTTGATTGAAGAAAAGGTGAAGAACACAAAGCTGGAAGTTGATAATGAATTCTTGAAAAATTTGGTCTCCACAGGAAACATATGTGGCATTCTGAACCAAATTAGTGAGAAAGACAATTATAAAGTTGTTCCACCTCCATTCAACAACAACTTCTTACCTAAAGTTGACAAAGAGAAGAGGGATAGTTATCTCCAGCAGTTCAGAGAAGTGTTTCAAGATAGAGAGGAGGTTGTTGATCTATATAAAAAGGTTGAAGTGAATGAAGAAAGAGAATATATTGTGAAGGAAGATGTGAAAGAAGACAAATCAATTGAAATACAAGTCTCTGAAGATGACGTTGATTCTTAGGATTTAAATGCTGATGATTTAAGTGATCTAAATGATCATATCACCGAGGAAGAAATCAAGGCTGCTGATAGAGTTAGAAGATTAAAGAAACCAGAATCAATTAACAAACTTCCATTGTATCCACCTGTCACACCAAGAATGAAGAAACAAAATGAAAGAATGAAGAGAGCATGTGTCCTTTGACATATGTGAGAAGAAGAAGATAAGCTACAATGCAGTAAGGCTATCAAGCAAGGCTGTATTGGAAAGGATAAAGATCAATAATAAGAAAAAGGTGACTGAAATAGTTCATGTTGAAAACTTTATCCCTGTTTATCCAGTTTTCTCTAGTCATGAGGTGTTTGACATTGGAGTAGTGGAAACCATGGAAGAATATGAAAAGAGACAGACAAAGCACAAAGGAAGTCTAGATGAAGAGCCACTGAATTTGGAGAAAATTGTCTTTGTCAAGGGAAAGGTTGAAAGAAATGATATCAAGATAGATGAATTTGTTCCTTTCTCAATTGATTTTGATGGTCTAAAGACTCAGAAGACACTTGGGGTTGATCCACCAAGACCAAGTGAATGGTTTAAAAAGGGGGTTGATCATGAAAAATTCAAAGGAAAAGTATAGTGCAAGAAATGTGATGAGTATGGCCATCACACTAACACCTGCAATGATAGACTCAACTTCAAACCCTTCCATGTTCCAAATGAGACAAAGTTTGGACAAGACTTTATTCTCTATAAACTTAAATATGAAGAATATTTGGGAAAGGGGAAGGTGAGTGAAAATGAGAAGAAAAATAAGTCTGATCAGCAAGCTGAAAATAAGACTAACAAAGAAAGGCAACCTAAAGTGAGATTTAAGAAACCAATTGATAATCAAAGTAGAAGAATTAAATCTCCTAAGAAGACTGGGTATGTGAAGAAGAAGAATTTCCAACCCTTGAGAATCATTACAAACAATGACACAAAATCAGTTAAGTCTGATGACTCTCAAGAATGTCCAAAAAGTGAAAAGAAGAGAAACAAAGGTGTTCTTCCTAGAAAGAAACCAACTGAATTAACAGGAGATGAGAAATTCTTATTGAAACATGGTTATGAACCACAAGGTTTTATATGGAAACCAAAAGTTGAACTAATGGAAGAAATAAGTATGGATGTGAGAGACTTTTCAAGCAAGAAAGACTATGTTGTTTAAAATGGTAAAAATGAAGTTTCCGAATGTGAGAGCACAACCTCATTTGTGAAAACTTCAAAAGAGTGTGGATATGAAACTGATGATTCAGATCATATTGAAATTACTCATGATGATCCTGAACCAATAGAACTCACTCCCAAAGCTGCCATTAAAATTGAAACTGATGTCTGCAAGGTGAAGTAACTTGCACCTCATCACCAAACTAATCACTTTCTTTGTATTGTGCAGGAACAATCCACTACACTAAATGAAGTATGGTATTTGGACAGTGGATGTTCTAGGCACATGAATTGTGACAAAAGGTCACTTGTAAACTATGAAGAGAAGTTTGAGGGGCTGGTGACTTTTGGCAGTGATGAGAATGGTGGAAAAATTGTTGGAAAAGGAATTTTGACAAATGGCAAAGTTACTTTTGACAATGTTTTCTATGTTAAAGGGCTTAAATACAATCTTTTAAGCATATCTCAGATGTGTGATAAAGGTTACAAAGTTGGCTTTGATGATTCACACCGTTTCATCTTAAGGCCTACCGCCTGAGTATGTTATTCCACCTGATATGATCATGATGATGGCCCCAAGGAATGGAAATTTGTATGAACTTAACATGAAGGGTGCTGTTTCTAGGGGTGGCACGTGCTTTGTTTCTAAAGCCACTGAATATGAGTCAAAGTTGTGGCATAGAAAACTTTGTCATGTAAATCTGAAGAACAAGAACAAGTTGGCTAAGGGTGAACATGTCATTGGATTACATTCAAGAGAGGTTAAATTGGATGACAACTGTGTCTCATGCCAGAAAGGAAAGCAGAACAAGTCTTCTCACAAGACTAAACTCATCAACTCAATTGATCAAGTTCTTGAAATGCTTCACATGGATCTCTGTAGTCCTATGAGTGTACCAAGCATTGGGAAGAAAAGATATTGTCTTGTGATCATTGATGAATATTCAAGATATACTTGGGTTTATTTCCTGAGGACAAAGGATAAGGCTGCTAAATTCATTATGAACTGTATTAATAGGGTGGAGAATAAATTGGATAAAAGGGTTAAAGTGATAAGAAGTTACAATGGTACTGAGTTCAAAAATGGTGTTATTGAAGAATTTTGCAACAACAAAGGAATACTTCATCATTTCTCAGCTCCTAGAACTCCTGAACATAATGGTGTTGTTGAGAGAAGAAATAGAACATTAATTGAAGAAGCAAGAACCATGCTAGCTGATGCTAATCTGCCTGTTACCTTTTGGGCAGAAGCTATTAATACAGCATGTTATGATTAGAATAGGGTACTAATAAACAAAAGTCACAACAAGACTCCATATGAAATTTTCAATAATAGAAAACCCTATATCAAGTTTTTCAAAGCCTTTGGTTGCAAATATTCTCTGTTGAACACAAAGGATTACTTGAACAAGTTTCAAGCTAAATCCCTAGATTGTTTCTTTGTAGGCTACTCTACTCACTCTAAGGCCTACAGTGTGTATGTCAAAGATTATTTGGTTGTGATTGAATCCTCATATGTAGTTTTCAATGAAAACTAATTCAACACAATTGATGGTGCATCATGATTATTTGATTTAGAGAAATTGATAAAGTCTTTCAAGATCTATCCTGAAGACTATAATGAAAGCTTTCTGAAATCCAGTGTGCTTGAAGAGTCAAAGCAAAAGACATTGGATTTGGAAAAAGTTATGGAAAAGGGTTGCAAATCAAGAAAAGGAATATCCATTCATAAAGGATCCCTCAAATGAAATTGTTGAGAAAATTCAAGAAAATGATCATGAAACAATCAAAGTCCTGAACAAGATCATGCAGAAAACATTCAAGACAATCAAGAGGTGCAAAATGATCAAGTTCAAGATGAGGGAAACCCAAGCAGGTGAGGAAGAAGTTGTATCAACAACAAGGTTTCAAGATCTGTTTGAAGGATTGAATATGGGAAACAATGGTGCATCCACTTCAAGACAGAATAATGAAGAAGCACCAGAGTTTCATGATGCTGAGACTGAATTGATCATTGAGGAACCATATCTCAATGAATCAAATCTTGACACAAATATGTCTGCAGGCATGATAGTTCAAACCCTTTATGTTGAAAAGAATCATCCTTCTGAAAACATCATTGGAGATATATATGAAAGAGTTACAAGAATTCATTCTGAAACTGAAACCATCTATTTGTACTCTTTCTTTCTATCCCATATAGAACCAAAGAACATTGTTCATGCTCTGAAAGACAATAGCTGGGTTGAAGCAATGCAAGAGGAGTTGGCTCAGTTCAGAGATCTACATGTTTGGGATCTTCTTGACAGGCCAAGAAACAAATATGCAATTGGAACAAAATGGGTTTCTAGAAACAAAAGGGTTGAGAGGGGTATTGTGATTAAGAATAAAGCTAGACTTGTTGCACTTGGATTCCGAATTGACTTTGAGGAAGTCTTTGCACAGTTTCAAGACTTGAAGCTATTAGGATTTTTCTTGCATATGCTTCCTCAAAGAACATTAGGGTATTCCAACTTGATGTCAAGTCTGCTTTCCTAAATGGAAAGATTGATGAAGAGGTGTATGTGACTCAACCTCCAGGTTTGAGGATCATGTGTATCCTAACAGGGTATATAAGTTAAACAAAGCCTTGAATGGATTGCATCAAGCTCCTAGAGCATGGTATGATGAATTGTCAAACCATCTTCTTGAAAATGGTTTCCAAAGGGGAGCTATTGACAAGACACTCTTTTATAAAAGGAAGGGATCAGATTTGCTGCTGGTACAAGTCTATGTAGATGATATCATCTTTGGGTCAACCAATAAACAAATGTGTATGGAGTTTGAAGGGGTAATGAAATCCAAATACAACATGAGCTCTATGGGAGAGATGAAATTCTTTCTGGGACTGCAAGTTCAACAGAAAGCTGATGGGATTTTCATTCACCAAACTAAGTATGTGTAGGACATCTTGAATAAGTTCAAATGTCATGAACTCAAAACTGCTTCAACTCCAATGGACACAAAAGAAAAGATGATAGCTGATGAAAAGGGGCAGCCTGTGGATGAGCATCAGTATAGTGCCAAAATTGGATCCCTGATATACCTAACTGCTACAAGACCTGACATTATGTATGCTGTTTGTGTTTGTGCAAGATTTCAGTCAAGTCAAAAAAATTTCTCACATGAATGCTGTCAAGAGAATTTTTAGATATTTGAAGTGAAGACAAGACTTGGGGATTTGGTATCCAAAGAACCAGTCTTTTGATTTGATTGCCAACACAGATAGTGATTATGATCGATGTAACATGAGCAGGAAGTCAACCTCAGGTGGATGTCAATTTATGGGAGACAGGCTAGTGTCATGGCAGTGCAAGAAGTAGATAACTGTGTCCATATCAAACGCAGAAGCTGAATACATTGCTGCATCTGCTTGTTGTGCCCAAGTTCTCTAGATTCATAACCAAATGCTGGACTATGGTTTGATTTTTTTGAACACTCCTATTTTTATTGATAATACTGCTGCATATTTTACTGTTAAAAATCCAGTTCAATATTCAAAGACTAAGCATATTGAAATCAAACATCACTTCATAAGAGATTGAAGTGAGAAAGGTTTGAATGAAATGAAGAGAGTTGATACATATGATAACTTGGCTGACCTATTCACCAAACCACTTGACAGAACCAGATTCAACTTTCTTTTGAAAGCCTTGGGGACGATCAACTCAGATGAGGTCTGATTGAGGATGTGTGCTTAAAGTCTGTCTCTATGTACTAATTGATTATATTATTTGAGGTCACACACACTGAATGTTGAATGAATATGTTTGCATATGTGATCTGTTTGATATTAACTGATATGTGCTTAAGTGATTATCTGTGCAACTTAGGTGTCATTGATGCTTATGATTGCTTGTCAGTTAACTGTTTTGATGTTATGATAAGTAGTTTGAATTGTCTAAACTGATTAAATGCTTGTCTGATATCATGATTGATTGATTGAATATATGTTTAATCTGATCTGGTGATGTTGTTAGGATTTATTAGACTGTACATATTACAAAGTCTGCTTGATTGTAATGATGTCATTAATGATCATGATATGATTATGTTATGCTTGTTTTTGTGTCAAAATGTGTTTTCATGTCAAAATGTTATGCTAAATTGAAACTGCAAAAAAAACTTTTGATTAAAACTAATTTTGATAACACAGAGCAAGTTGGTTATGGTGAAGAGGTATGATAATACTATTCAGTTCAAGCTTTAAAGAAGCTTAAAAGATTTTTAATGAAAAGTCTCAAAAAGTTACATTTGCTGAAAGGCATATACTTGTATATGTTGGAAAGGCATATACTTGTAAATGTTGATCCTGTCATCTGTTATAAGAATTGATAGAATAGCCATTAGCCTGGAAAACTGAAAGTATTTGGGGCAAACTGTAACTTGTTTTCTATTCATTCACTTAAAACTATGTCAATAATTCTGATTTGAAGGGACATCTACTCACTTATATGTTTGGTCCTGTTGACCACTTGTGGTCAAACAGGATAGCCATTTACCAGTCAAATAAGTGATATTGGGGTGTTTAAATTTAAAACTGTTTAATTATGGGAAATGATAGTACATTGACTACTTAGCCAATCATATGGATTTAATAGGCCAAAAGAGCACTTTGTACAGTCATTAACATGTATGGTTGCTTTCTCATGATGTGTAAAATCTAAGGTGATATAAACATAAGGAAACTGCTATGTCTTATGTGGAGTTACATTGTTTTTTATGCATGTTCCTATATAAATCTTTCCAAATGATAGGCAGAAAAGTGATTATCCAGTCACACACAAGCCTGTTGGTATTTGGTCACCAAAATGAAATGTTCTGTTTTAAAAAGAATGACACAGAACAACTGTGAACAACATATTTTTTAAATACTTTATCAACCAAAAGTTGATTAATGTTCACAAACCTTTTTAAAATAAAATGCAAACATGAGGGTTAATACTAGAACTACAGGGGTGGAGGAAATCATATAAGTCCTTTAAACATCCTGAATGAAAGGCTTGTATGTCCGACTAGCGTGGCATGTAAGTGCAACGTTCAACCTCACATAATGTTTGTAAATTTGAAAAGAAAAATCTCAAAATTTTCAAAAATATGTTTTGTCATTAAAAGTTTTGACCAAATCCAGGGGGTTAAAGTCAAATTGGGGTGATATGGAGAAAGCTAAATAAGCCTTGAGAACAGATAAGAAGCATTAGACTACAACATGTGTTATACATTAAGAATCACGCATATTAAATGAAATTAGTCATATTACCAAAGAAATGAAATTCACGTTAAGTCTAGACCTGCTGTTGACCTGTCTATGCTGTCATAATAATGCAAGGAATGAAGTATTGAGAAAGCTACATAGTCAATATGATCCCATTATTAAGATATTTTCGTCAAAAGAAAGAAATAGTTTTGAAATGAATCATAACTGAAATTTGATCTCTAAATGCACCATTTGTTCTTATGCAATGATCTTTAATGATAAATACAGTTGACAATAGATTTAAGTCAAAAAGATATGCATTTTGCCTTCAAAAGGTTGAATATGTATTTTCGGGCAAGGTTTGATGTTTTCTAACCTTCCCGGGCACAAAACAGTTTAATATGTATTTCCGGACAAGGTTTGATGTTTTCTAACCTTCCCGGGCACAAAACAGTTGAATATGTATTTTCGGGCAAGGTTTGATGTTTTCTAACCTTCCCGGGCACAAAACAGTTTAATATGTATTTCCGGGCAAGGTTTGATGTTTTCTAACCTTCCCGGGCACAAAACAGTTGAATATGTATTTTTGGGCAAGGTTTGATGTTTTCTAACCTTCCTGGGCACAAAACAGTTGAATATGTATTTTCGGGCAAGGTTTGATATTTTCTAACCTTTCCGAGTAAGCTTAGCCACATTGGACTAAGTTTATGTTTTTTCGGGCATGCTTTGAATTGTTTACAATTTCCGGGTAAGGTACTCAAAATTCTAACTTACCGAGCATGCTTGATGTCTGAACATATGTATGAGATCTAAGCATGATCTCTTGATCCGAGCATGCTTTGCATCTTATGTGTTGTTTATGTTTCTTTGAAATTACAAGTGTTTTCGGGTAGACCTTGTCTTCCGGGCACACTTTATATATTTCGAGCACACTTTGATTCCAAAGTTCCCTCAATATACTTGGTAATTTAAAAATTGACTTTCCGAGTACACTTTGTGCTAGGAATTCACTCCAAGCACACTTTGTATTTCTTAAAAGTTTTTCGGATATACTTAGGGTATTGCGAATAATTTTCGGGTAAGGTTTGCTATAGCTCAATTTATTCGGGTAAGGTATGTGCTTAACTGTATGTTATCCGAGTAAGGTTAGAACTATGGTTAAAATATTTATTTGGGCATCTTAACTGATTCCTAGCAAGGTTGCCTACTTGATGTTATATACTTGATTATTCATCTTGTGATTCAGTTCTCAAGCTATCTGGTATTTCAAATAGGTCTTTCTTCATTTAATTTAAATTTATTTAATACTTTACTTTTACAAACCTATAACCGAGTAAGCTTTGAATAAGTGGAATATACCGGGCATGCTTTACAAAATCCCACATTGACAATTTCCGAGAAAGGTTTACCGAATTCACTAACTTGGACTTGGGTGTTTTTAAATGTGTAAAAATTAAATTGGATAAGATTACTGTTTGACAGCTAACTCACTAAACGACAAATTGCATTTAAAACTCACTTTAAAAAGGTATATAAGAAGGAGTGAGATATTTTTCAAAATTGTTTTTCTCTCTCTCTCTCTCTCTCTCTCTCTCTCTCTCTCTCTCTCCTTCCACTGCTTACTCAAAGAAACTCAACCCTACTCATTGCATTCTAAATTAATCAAAACCTAACATTACCAGCCCTCTAATTCCAACTCGGTAAGCAATAATAATAAGTTTTCCGATCACGATTAGATGATTATGAGCTTTGATTATTTATTTTCGCTAACTCTGTTTTGTGTGTAGGTTTTAAATTTGTCGAAGAACAGGTTCTTAATGAAATTTCTTTCTTTCTTCTTCAATTTTACAACTTGAAATTGCTTAAAGTAATGAGCTTTATGACTAATTTCACTTTGAATATGTTTGATTGTGTTTTTCAGATATGGCGAACGAAAATGTTCCTACATATTTCTTTGAGCAAAAGCACAACATGTGAGCTCTTTTAAAAGTCACGCCTAAGAACGCAGATGTTTCCACAATTATACAGTGGTTGCAAAGATCAAACATCCGGTTTGCACTAACCGAAAATCCAGTAATTTACCGGAATCATATGTTGGATTTCTGGAACTCGACAACATTGATTGATGATGTGAATGGCAGACGAATAGAAGCCACTGTTGCTAATCATGAAATACGAGTGGATGAGGCTGTGATTCACAAATGTCTACAATTGAATGATGATAACCCTAACACAATCCATCTTACAACTGCTCAAATATACAAGATTTTTGTCAAGTGTATGGGTTATCAAGGACACACAAAAGACGGGCAATTCCAAAAGGGGATGTTCCCAACTATTTACAGATTTTTGACACACCACATAATACAGGGTTTTGCACCAAGGGTCTTGGACCCTCATGAGCAGGGATTTGGCAAATGCTACTGTTGCAGTACTATTTAACTATCCATTCAACTTTTCAAGAATGATATTTGATGGATTAGTTCAGAATTTGGAAAAACCCATCAAGCATAAACTTTTGGCTTATCCGAGATTCCTTCAAATAATTTTCAATCCAGAGTTGGAGAACTTAACAACAAAAGGAATCACTCATATTATGCAAAATCCAGACACATTTAAAAGAATAGAGAATCTGGCTAGCACAAGCAGATTTGATCCAGAGGAAGTGTAAGAGGATCTGCCCTGGTTATTGTTTGATGATATACTGATACCTTCATTGAATGTGTTATTGTTTGAAGATGGAGAGGATGTTGATGGAGAAAATGATGAGGATGCTGGAGGTGATGACAGTTTGGATGATGGTATTGATGATGATGGAGATGGAAATGAAGGACGGGCTGGAGGAGCCATAGTTGATGATGTACTTATTCAGGGAGAAAACCAACCAATCCCAACACCACCATCTACACCTTTAGACTCACCACCTCACTCAACATCTCACTCACCACCTCACTCAACACCTCACTCACCACCACATTCACCACCACCCACCCTAAACCAATCACCGCCACCCACACTGAACCAAACCACACCACATTCCTCTCCAATTATAAATGACCAAATAACTCACTCACCACCTACTCACATGCTTATCCAACACCAACCCCAACCTTATATCCAGTTTCCAACCCATCCTCAAACTCAAACCCAAACCCAACCTGAAGCCCAATTCCAACCTCAAATCACAACACAATCCTCACTACAAAACCAAACGTCAATCCATATACCTGAACCTTTCCACACTTCACCATCCAACAACCCTTCCTCAAGTGCATTTCTATTAAAAAGAAACTTTGACCTTCTTTTCCAAAACATTGATCTAAAAGGTGAATATTCTGAATTAAGGAAGGAAATTGCTGAACTTAAGGCTCAGTTGACTGCTGCAAATGATAAAATTCAAACCCTGGAGCAAGAGGTTGAGAAGACCTCGGCTGCCCCAAAACAAGGGGGAGAATATAGATGTGCAAACTGATGTTGTTGGTACTGCTGGTACTGCAGATGTTGAAATGGTGGATGTAGGAGTATGGACAACTGGTGTGGATGGTCTGATTTGTTTGTGTAAGTCCCCCCGGGGCGTCGCCGATCGATACGAGATCCGCACGAGGTCTAGGAGTGCAGAATCCTCCTAGACTCGTTTATGGTGTAGAAGATGAAGAACACAAACACGTACACGAACAAATACACGAACAAATACAAGAACGAATAATCAAATCTGCAGATTCTTATATAATAATCAAAACACGTTACATACCGTAACCAAACAGAAAACACGACTGACCCGAGGTGAGCTCTACCTTGGGTCGTCTCACACGACTCTCCTTGTCTCTTACTCTCTCTTAAACAAACAAACTGCTCAAAACACACACTAATTTCTGGATTAACTAAACCTAAACAAGACACACGTGTATATATATATATATATATATATATATATATATATAAAACATTCTCGGGCCTGGGCTTCAGTAGGCGAAGTTGTGCTAACTTCGCCTATGGCGAAGTTGTTCTAACTTCGCCTAAGGCGAAGTTGTGCTAACTTCGCCTGTGGCGTTCCGCTGGTCAGAATTGCATAGCGACGGTCACAAAATGCACCAACAGTCTCCCCTTTGACCGTTGCTCTCAATTCTAACAAACACAAAAGATCATCTGTTACACGACATGCACCAACAGTTTGATAAATGCATATGAAGTGTAGGTTCCCAGCCGGATCTACACGGAAATATCTCGTTCTACGTAGGTGCAGAATCCCTACGTAAGACGATACGAGCGTAGAAGCGATATACGTTAAACACAAGCAAACACACGTTACAATACGCAAAAGACTGTTGGTGCATTTTGTGACCGTCGCTATGCAATTCTGACCAGCGGAACGCCATAGGCGAAGTTAGCACAACTTCGCCTACTGAAGCCCAGGCCCGAGAATGTTTTATATATATATACGTGTGTCTTGTTTAGGTTTAGTTAATCCAGAAATTAGTGTGTGTTTTGAGCAGTTTGTTTGTTTAAGAGAGAGTAAGAGACAAGGAGAGTCGTGTGAGACGACCCGAGGTAGAGCTCACCTCGGGTCAGTCGTGTTTTCTGTTTGGTTACGGTATGTAACGTGTTTTGATTATTATATAAGAATCTGCAGATTTGATTATTCGTTCTTGTATTTGTTCGTGTATTTGTTCGTGTACGTGTTTGTGTTCTTCATCTTCTACACCATAAACGAGTCTAGGAGGATTCCGCACTCCTAGACCTCGTGCGGATCTCGTATCGATCGGCGACGCCCCGGGGCGGAGGACTTACATGTGGTATCAGAGCCTTAGGCTCTTATGCTATGGTTCGAGATCTGCGTTTTGGTGTTTCTGGCACGTTTCTGATGCGTTTCTGGCCGATCTGTGCCGCAGGCGAAGTTATGGGGTTCAGGCGAAGTTGTCGCTTAAATTTTAGGGTTTAGGCGAAGATATAAGGTTAAGCGAAGTTATCCACAACTTCGCCTACCTCACAAGTTCGCTTATCAGTCAGGCGATGTTATGGAATAGGCGAAGTTATTGACATGCGAAGTTTTAGCCAGGTAAAGTTATAGCCAGGCGAAGTTATGGACAGGCGAAGTTGACTTTAGGCGAAGTTAACGAGAAAAAAAAAAAGAGTGTTTTGGAGTTTTCGTCTGTATGGCCAGGTGTACACGATTATTGTGAGACCGGAGATGTTACTCCGTCAACGAGTGAAACTTGTTATCTCTGGGTCTTACGTGTGAACAAATACGTGTCAACTCTGGATATGGAGTTGAGTTTGTGAATGGGATATTGATTGAAACTGGATATTGACACATATTTGGGTGTTTGTGGGCAATGAAATTGTTGTTGTTCGAGGTTGACCAACTGAAGAAAGTCAAATTGAACTGAAGGTTTTTGTCATTACTGGATTGCGGTCAGAGCATATTATTTATGTTATTTTCAAGGCGTTCGAGAATTGGATCCTGAAACGTGATGCTTATTTATTAGAGTGAAAATTCTGGAACAAGTTGGATTTAATCGGGAACTAAAGTGTTTATGTTCTTGATCGTTATCCCTGGTGATTGAAGATGCTTCGGATTAATTAATGGTCATGTGTTAGATTCTGTCAAGGTGGTTTTGTGATGAAATTGATCACTTGATGTTGAGTAGTTGAAGATTAAACCTTATCGTATGCCGACGAGTTGGTGAAGTTGTGGAGGAAGCCCAACTTCACGTGTTGGTGAAGTCAGATGGACTCACGTGATTGGTTGAGATGATCTATTGGCACGAGGATGCATGCATTTCAAAGACCTCAATCGTTATAGTCGGAGAAGCTTACACTGAAGGGAAAGGGAAGATCTGATATGGAAGACGCTGGGTGATTGGTAGATTTGTGAAGCTACATGACAGATTCAGACACGGCTGGTTGACTGCAAACAGAAGATCATCAGTTAAGAGGGGGACTGTTGGTGCAAGTCGTGTAACAGATGATCTTTTGTGTTTGTTAGAATTGAGAGCAACGGTCAAAGGGGAGACTGTTGGTGCATTTTGTGACCGTCGCTATGCAATTCTGACAAACACAAAAGATCATCTGTTACACGACATGCACCAACAGTTTGATAAATGCATATGAAGTGTAGGTTCCCAGCCGGATCTACACGGAAATATCTCGTTCTACGTAGGTGCGGAATCCCTACGTAAGACGATACGAGCGTAGAAGCGATATACGTTAAACACAAGCAAACACACGTTACAATACGCAAAAGACACGTTGTATTGCAACTAATAACACGTGATATCTCAATCACCGATTACACGTACTGAATCGTTACCTCCAAAATAAGCCATAGCTATACCTATATATCATTCGACAACTTCGCCTAACATGCTAGGCGAAGTTGTCACTAACTTCGCTTAAACCACAAGTTCGCTTATGATGGGCGAACTTGTGAAACAACTTAACTAACACATAACAAAACCAACTAACACAATTACAGACACTCGATACTGAACTACTGACATCATGTACCAACAGACTCCCCCGTGGCAGTAGCTTCATATCTCATCTTCAATCACGTGTCTCGTATCTCCCGTCTTCAAGCATGAACGCCTTCTCGTACAAAAACTGAAACTACACTTTGGTATTTCTTGGATTCTTCTTTCCAAGCAGGAATGTAAAATATCTTTTTCTCGTTCAGCATCTGCAAGTCTGCTTGAGACAAAATCACTAAGTGCATAGGATCATACACTCTCAGCAACTCTTGTTCATCTTCATCCTCCATCACTGCCTCAGCCATTTTACTATCAACGTACCACCATTTCAAATCCTTTAGCACATCCTTGGGCATTTGTTTCATCGGCACTTCTTTTAAGCACCGGATCGGCTTATACTTCATTATCATCCAAGGCTTGCCATCAGCTCTCATTCCTCTGTCTTTATCCCCAACGAGCTTTCCTTTCTGCGGTTTCAACAGCATGAACTTTTTCTCCTTTATGCTTTCTTTCCAGACTATCTTTCCAATAATCCTAGCCATGTTATCATCACTCCTGTTTATCAACCCCAACTTGGCTAAGTCCTTCACCTCACACTCAGGCAAGGTATTCAATGACCTCAACAATCTCTTGAAATACTGAACCCCATCATAACGTTTAATCACAAAGAGCCTCAACTGCTCATCATATATCCAGCAAATAATCCCCTTTTTCGATTCAGCATACCCTTTGACGTTGTAACTTTTCTTGAACATAGTAGGGACCGCCGGTTTCTTAGTCTTTACGAACCACTGAGCGTAGCCTTCTTTCCATCTTGGCTGCTCTTCCCATTCAGTCTCATTACATTCCGTATCTTGACCCAAATCTGACTTTTCAACTTCGGGAATTTCATGCTCAATGTTATCCTCCACAATCTCTCATTCTTCAACTTCATTTTCAATCACGATCTCAGCCCCTATCTTCTCAATCTCTTCCAACGGTAACACATCATCATCACCTATAACATCATCATCCAACACCTCCTCAGCATCTACTACCACCACGTCATCACCCCCCGATCCGCCAGTTGCACTAGTTGACTCCCCCTGAGTTGTGGAAGTCCCAAGAGCTTGTTCAGTTCTTGGCAACTCTCCACCTGCATCTTTTGATGCATTGGGATCATCGTCTCGATCGTTTCTCTTCTTCGTCCTCAGCTCGTCACCCTTACAGCTCGTCTCCCCCTAAGATGCCAAGAACTGTTTCAAGGCATCAAAAATTTTACCATGCTCAATCAGGAGGGACGACTGAATCTGATTCTCTGCAACGAGCCGCTGAATAGCGTGAGTCTGGATCATATTTACTCTTGACTGTTCTGCCACGACCCTCTCAAGAGCTGCTATTCT
This sequence comes from Bidens hawaiensis, assembly GCF_021521415.1. NCBI lineage: Eukaryota > Viridiplantae > Streptophyta > Magnoliopsida > Asterales > Asteraceae > Bidens > Bidens hawaiensis. The sequence goes on along the minus strand of NW_027497025.1, from coordinate 124,081 downwards.
TTCCGAGTCGGATAGGGTTGCATCGAAATCAAACCTCATATGTGAAATGTCTTGAGCGTACGGAGGAGGGATTCCCAAGGTAACCGGCACATCATAAACAAATGGAAACGTAACCGCAGGTGGTATCGTAACAGACAACCCTGCATTGGCAACAACCGTCGACTCAACAAACCTTGCAACGACATCCGATGGAGTAGGAGTTGGAGGGGGCAAGGATACAATCTCTGGAGCCGGGAGTTGAAATGTAGTGGGTGGTATGCCAAAGGAGGATGAGGTAGTCAACACGACAACACCCGAGGTGATCGGTCCTGTAACTGTCAACGATGTAGGGACCATAGTCATACCAGACAGTGCGGGTGGAGAAAAACGAACCACCCTCGAGCTCTCACCGCTCCCGATCCTTCACCCGTTCTTGCCCTTCTCGATCGACGAACCAACCGATGTAAATCCTCCTCAAAGTCTGATTCACTATCATCTGTGTCTCTCTTTCTCTTCCCATGAATTCTTTCTTGAGTAATCAGAATCTGTCTTGCTTCAGCCACATCATCATCTGAGGAATCAGAATCAGTTCTTTCAGAATCAACCACAGTCGTAGCTGCCAGCGACACATCCACACTTGAAACCTGTGCAGCCGAGACCTGTACCTCTTCCTCTGGATCAACACGTTCCATATCGAAAATTCCTTGGCCACCAAAAGCAGCTTCTAGATCGACGTGTTCCTCCGGTGCCACAACAGGTGCAGCAGGAAGAGATTGCTGTCCCACAGGTGGTGGTTGAGGTGCTCCAGCCTGTTGCGGAGCCGGATCCCGAAACTCATCCCCACGAGCTGCAACATACTCCGGGTTGATCAAGTACCCAAATAACGGAGTATGTCGAGGACGGAGCTCTGGTTTACTTCTGGCACTTGACGATCTACAATGGGCGAAGATCCTCTTGCTGACACTCTCCACATATCGAATCGGACGGCGCTGAGGTAACGTGGGAGCCACGTGATTCAAGATCATTTGAAGGAATCTTGGATACATCAAGAATCTCTCACGCGCCACCGCTCGTCTTTGACGGTCTATCTTATAGAACACCATCTGACTAAAGCTATAACGTTTGTTGTAAGTCAGTGCTGTCATCGCCGACTGCATCGTCGCACCCATTCCATCCGTACCAGCCTTTCTGCCCGACATGCACACGATCATCACGTGCATGAGAAAGCGTCATTGATCTAACAGAAACCCCTTGCGTCTCTGAGTATCCCCCAATGGACCAGAATAGCCCATTCTCAAAAAGGCACCATCTCTGAATGGAGCCACGAAGTCTGTAGGATCATCTCTCGTTTCATCCACAAACTGCAAAGCAACCCGTATCTGTTCTGACGAGAACTGCACCTGCTGATTGTTAACCGTTGCACGCATAACTGGGGGCTCTACTCTGCAATCATATTCAACTGTCTGCAGTGTTGTAGTGATAGCATGGAAGATACGCGAGCGGAGAAGAAACGTGATGATCTCGCGAAAGTCATCAACACCGCTCGCATCTGGGTCCAAAGTAATGTACATATTATGCCCCGGGAAAAACTGTCGGTTGTTGTTTCCACCTTCGTCACCACCGGCACCACCGGCTCCAGCTACAGCAGCCATATCTGCAACAAAAACGGTCTAAGTTAGAGAAACGTCGAGGCAGGTCGTAACTTTTCTTATTACCATGAGCGAAGTTAAGATAAACATTAGTGTGCAAGCGAAGTTAGACATAGGGCGAAGTTGAGCATAACTTCGCCTATACACTAACTTCGCTTGACAACAGGTTAACATTTAAATAATATTTAAAGCATTAGGCGAAGTTAAGCATAAGGCGAAGTTAAGGATAACTTCGCCTAATCATAAGTTCGCCCCTGATTAATTAAAGTTTAAAGTAACAGGCGAAGTTAAGCCTTAGGCGAAGTTGAGAACAACATCGCCTAAACCATAACTTCGCCTGAACTGAAACGGCGAAGGTTTAGACGGCAAAAGAGGTGAATTGGATAATTTGATGATTGTGGACTCTTAAACACATGATTTTATGGAGATCACGACGATCAAGATGATTACGACCATGTGAAAATAAGTTTGAAAAGCGGGTGTTGAGGGTTTGAATGAACGGGGTCACAAATCGGGTCGAAACGACCTCTGATTAACGTCATTGACATAGATTATAAGATATGATGACCCTACACACCTTTAACACGGAAGGAATTTGAGAAAAATAACAAGGATTGATTCGAAATATAACTTCGCCGATGGTTTCTGTGATAAGTTCGCTTAGTTATGAAAATTGTAAAGAGTTTGACCAAAAATCTTCTTTATATAGGGTCAAAGTTATACAGGCGAAGTTAACCCTAACTTCGCCTGTTAAACAAGTTCGCCTGTCAACATCTTTTATCACCAACTTCGCTTGGTTTAAAAATTACACAACGAACCCTTATAAATTGAACATTTTGCCATTACCTTTTAAAAGTTCCTTTAAAGAGTAAAATGTAAGGATCAAAGACCAAGTAACCAGGTAATAACCTAAAAAACTACATAAGTAAAATAAAATCTAGAAATACAGTACACGGGATCAAATCTCAGTCTTGACAGGGACTAACATGTTTTAGAAAAGATCCGAACAGGAATCATACTAATTAAGTGACTGTCACACGGATCCATGTTCAGCTGTATTATGACATAAAGAGACACGTTGTAAGCAGGTAAACAAACTTAGTATGGTTTTCATCGCTTCTGTGATACGGATTAGATTCAATTAAGCTCAAAACTTAAATGGGCAACACATCAGAGAATGTGATGTCTCCTATCTATTCTCAAAGCGTATTTGGCTTTCCCCAAGTCACCCCGAGTTGACCTCGATCCGTAGTGTCTGATTAAGCTGTAAATACATCTCGATCTTCGTCTCGTTCTCGGTCTTGCCTCTTGATTGATAAGTATAACATAATAGACTTCAAAAGGCTTAATAATAATTTTTTTTTTTAAAGATTTCCATAGCCTTAAACAGTAGACTACTGCAAGCCCCGAATCTGGATCACTGCAGTTTCTTAACACTGTCTTCTCGCGAATCAGAACACTCACGGGCTCGTGTATGACTGGGTAATCACTTTTCTGCCTATCAATCGGAAGATATATATGGAGACATATACAACTCTTGATGAGTTGTCCCTTTAAATCAAGAGGATTTAGTTAGTATCACTTCTACTTTTACGCACCATAAAAAGCTACCATAACATACAATGACTGTTCTAGATTCTTTTAGGCCTAATAACTTCACTAGTTAAGCACACAGAAATAGTTTGTGTATCACTTTCCAAGGTTGGATCAATTTTCATATAAACATTGTATAGAAACTTCTTACGAAGTGGTAGACATGAAAAATTATTTCATCTCCCTTAAAAATATTTTAAATTCTATCGCCCCGATCAAGTCAAAGTCTTCAGGTAAACGGCTATCCTGAAGATCCAATGGATCAGCTGGACCGACCACATACGAGTATGTGTCCTTCTAACTAAGTATGAACGACTAATTTTCAGCGAAAGAATAAAAACACATCATAAACCGCCCCGGTCACTTTCAGTCAGTTGGTTAATGGCTATCCTCATAATCTACTGGTAGAAGTGAGGACCAAACACATCCGAAGATATGTCCTTCAAACTGAAGCAACCGACATAATTCTAAGCGATAGTGACGTTTTTTTTTTTTAAGTAAAAACAAGAAATACGGTTACTCGGGATTGATCATCCCATTAAGCTCAACATGGTTTTGAAAACGAGTTCTGTCAAACTCTTTAGTAAACAAATCAGCGAAATTATCTAACGAATCAACCTTTTCGAACATTATTAATTTCTTCTCAGCACAATCCCGTATAAAATGATGACGAATGTCAATGTGTTTAGTTTTGCTATGCTTTACGGGATTGTTAGTTACTGAGATAGCAGCAGTGTTATCTATACAGATAGGAGTGTGAGTGAAATTCAGACCGTAATCGCGCAATTGCTGTTGTATCCAAAGAACCTGGGAGCAGCAGTTCGATGCTGCCATGTACTCTGCTTCACAGGTAGAGATAGCAACTGAGGTCTGCTTCTTGCACTGCCATGACACTAATCTGCCTCCAAGAAACTGACATCCACCTGTTGTCGACTTCCGATTCTGATTGCATCCTCCATAGTCAGAATCCGTGTACGCGACCAATTCCAAGTCTCCCCCTTTCGTGTACCATAACCCCAGCTTAGGCTTGCCTATGAGATACCGCAATATCCTTTTCACACCCTTCATGTGAGATTCCTTTGGGTTTGCCTGAAAGCGAGCACAAAGACAAACTGCAAACATAATATCAGGTCTAGATGCAGTTAAATACATTAAAGAACCTATGATTGCCCGATATTGGGTGGGGTCCACGTCTGCATCACTGTCTGAATCAGCACCCAGTTTGTGGTTGACGCAAACTGGGGTATCAAATGGAGTGCTGTCCTCCATCTTGAAGCGTTTGAGAACGTCTTGGACATATTTAGTTTGATGGATGAACATCCCATCCTTCTTCTGATCGACCTGCAATCCTAAAAAGAAAGTTAATTCACCCAGAGCACTCATTTCAAACCTCTTTTTCCTGACGTCTTCAAATTCCTGACACATGGCGACTTTTGATGCAGCAAAGATGATGTCGTCTACGTAGACTTGAACCAGAAGAAAATCTCCCCCTTTTCTCTTGACAAACAGTGTGCAGTCGATCTTTCCTCTTTCAAACCCATTCTCAAGCAAGTAATCAGATAAGGTTGCATACCAGGCACGAGGGGCCTGATGTAGTCCATATAACACTTTACTTAGCTTGTACACGTGATCAGGAAAGTCTGGGTCAGAAAAACCTGGAGGCTGCTCAACGTACACAACTTCATCGATTATACCGTTAAGAAACGCACTTTTCACGTCTAACTGGAACACCTTCATCTCATTGTGAGCAGCAAATGCCAAAAACAGTCGAATCGCTTCCAATCTTGCCACAGGAGCAAACACTTCATTGTAGTCGATCCCTTCTTGCTGATTAAAACCTTTTACAACCAGCCTTGCCTTGTTCCTGATGATTATACCTTTCTCATCTCTCTTACATTTGAAAACCCATTTGGTGCCAATCGCATGCACATTCTTCGGTTTTGCAACCAAATTCCATACCTCCATCTTCTTGAACTGGGCTAACTCTTCTTGCATGGCTTCGACCCACGAGCTGTCTTTTAGAGCCATTTGATAGTTCTTTGGTTCAATCTGGCTGATGAAGCAGGTGTACAAGCATTCATTAATGATGCCTGTTTCTTTAATGCTTGTGTAAACACAAGTGTGCTCATTCAAGCTTCATCTTGTTTATACACCGTCGGACAGATCACCTATCATGTTCTCCAAAGGGTGATTTTTGTGAACTCCAGTAGTCGGAACCGAACTGACTAGCAGATTGTCTTCCAGGTTCGAAGATAGTTCATCAATGGGCGATTGTTGTTGAGAGTGAAAAGGATTGAAGAATTCGTCTTCTGTAGAGGCAGTAGGGGTATCAACAGCACTCGACGAGGAAGGTTGACATTCATCGTACTGCGGTCGTTGCACAAAATTTTCTTCCTCATCATAAAGAATCTGCGTAGCAATTCTCTCATCAACTTCTGCACAATCCAAGTAAGGCATATTAAAAGATTTAAAAGCTTATCATAGTCGAAAGCCTCTGCGGGTCCCGTGCTTGGTTTTGGTGGTTTGTAACTTGTGATGTCAGTGTTACACACCACCTCAACCTTGCTGGTCGATAGATTAAAGACTCGTCTGTTGGGTGTCCCAACAACATATCCGACTAAAATACCTTCGTCGACTTTCTCACCAAATTTTGATTTCGTCTTTAATAAAGAACATGGGGACCCGAATGGTTCGAGACCATTCAAGTTAGGCTTTCTACCATGCATAAGTTCATAACATGTTTTATTCAATCTTTTAACAGTTAAAACTCGATTAAGGATATAACAGGCTGTTGCAACAGCTTCAGCACAGAACACCACAGGAAGTTTAGCATCAGCCAGCATTGTTCTGGTTCCTTCAATTAGCGTCCTGTTCTTCCTCTCAGCCACCCCATTTTGTTGCGGAGTATACGGGGCGCTGTACTGGTGGTCTATCCCTTTCTGTAGGCAGAACATCTCCATCTGGTAGTTTTTGAACTCTGTCCCATTGTCACTCCTGATGTATTTAACCTTTCTCCCCACGATGTTCTCAACCTTGGTAATCAAGTTAATTACCAACTGAACCGTTTCATCTTTGTCTTCAGGAAATATACCCAAGAATATCGAGAGAAATCATCAGTTATCACCAAGCAGTATGATGTTCCACCTAGGCTTTTTACATTCACGGGCCCGAAGAGATCCATGTAAGTAGGTCTAGGGTACTGACTATTGAATTGATCTTCTTGGTGTTATGAGGTTTCTTGTGTTGCTTTCCCTTTTTGCACGATAAGCATTGGTCTTCAAAGTTGAAATTTTTTAAAGGAACACCAAGCACCAACCCATTCTTGACAATGTAGTTCATTTTTCGAAGATGTATATGCCCCATTCTTCGATGCCATAACTCGGACTCCGATTCAGTTGCTTTTGACAGAAGACATGATTCTTCTGTTGCCATCTCAGTCGACCTCATGTCCATTACATATGTATTCTTTTCCCTTGGAGCCTTCATTACTATCCATGCCTCTGGTATCTTGAAACCAGGATACAGTATAATCGCTTCATTTTTGGTAAAGTGCACAGTGTAATCTTTGTCACAGATCTGAGACACACTCAGCAAATTATGCTTCAGCTCTTCAACGAAATTCACCTTTTCTAACTTCATTTAACCATTAGTCGCCGTCCCAATTCTAGTAATTCTACCACCACTCTCTCCAGCAAAACTTACTCTACCTCCCTGAACAGGTTTCCATTCGTGTAACAAATTCTTGTTACCAGTCATGTGCCGGAAACAGCCGCTATCCACAACCCATAGATTGTTTGCAGCCCTGTTCAACTGTTCCTGCACGATTAAAGCAAAGGATTAAAATCTGGGGACCCAAGACCTATTGGTCTTGGGTCGAGTAAATCTGTTAAAAGGCATCCCGTACTTTGGCTGTCCAAAGTTAGTATTAGAATGATTTCTGTAAGTCCTAAAAGGATACCTTCTTGTAGATTGACTATGAGGCCATCCAAACCTTCGTGAATTAAATGAATTATAACTAGTGGTTTGGTTGTTAACAGGGAAAAACTGAGATCGATTTCTTTGAAATCCTGGATTAGTCCAATGACTGAACTTTGATGAGTTCGCATTCTTACCATTATAGTAATTACTGTTAGTTTTATTCTCAGTTTTCGGAGGCCTCATACCTCTGAATCTCTGATTCAGAGGGCAATCAGCAATCAGGTGTCCTATTTGATTGCATCTGAAACAACTCCTGTGTTCAACCTTCGTCTCAACAGTTGTTTCAGATGTTGAGGTTGCATTACTACCCGTTTGCCTAACATATGGTGGGACATACGGGTTTAGAGGGGAATTCTTTTCAGTAGGTTTAAATTCTTCCCCACGTCTTAGTAACACTACCTCTTCATTTGTCTCACTAGCTTCGGATTTCTTGTCCAAATTTGATGAGACAGAACTTGGAACAGAAATCTTAACACTCGAAACAGACTTTGTCGTATCTTTAACACTCAATTCAGGTTTTTTAATTGAAACTTTGACAGGAACTGTCTGACTAATCTCAACATCAACAGATTTCTTATTACTAGGATCATATGTATAATTATGATTATAAGGTGGTGGAACTTCAGAATATCCAATTCCTCCCCGTTTAACTGGGGAACGTTGATCACTTATGAGGTGATCAAGTATTGCAGAGGAATTTCTAAACTGCTCAAGCTTTCTGTTTAGTTCCACTACTTTCACCTGGTAATCAGCTATCTGTTTATCCCTTTCAGCAATTAGTTTGGTTTTCTCTTCTAATACTTCATAGCTAAGATCAATTACTTGTATTTTTCAGCAAGACTTGCTTTAAGACTTCTGATATCTTTTTCACTAGCCTTAATCTTTACTGAATAACTATTTTCTCTAGTTTTAGTGTAATGATGATCTTCTTTTAACGCTTTAAATTGACAGTCCAAACTAACAAACTGATCAGTTAATGTTTTCAATTGTTCAGACAAATTTTCACATTGCATACAAGGGAGTTCAGAACTTACCTCAGAGAGCTGATCATTCACCTCTGCCATATAAGCTTGATTTTCTCTTGTCTCTCTGTCGTTTCCTTCAGTTTCGATGCTAACCAAGTTGGCCTGTTCGAACACTTCCTCAACCTCCAGATTCCAATAGTATCCACCGTTCTGTCTGGATACCATCGCCCTATTCTCATTACTTCCCCCATTCGGTTGTGTTGGTCTGTTCTGACTACGTTCTACTCTTTCATTTGTGCATTCTTTAGCAAAGTGGCCATTCAGTTGACAGTTATAACACCGAACCTTTGACTTATCAAACCCTGGTCTTTTGCCAACAAACTTTCTACCAGTTTTCTTCATAAACCTTTTAACTCTTCTTACTATCATCGCCATCTGCCACTGCAGATCCATCTCTTCCAGATCATCAGCATCGATCTGATCATAGTCTTCGTCTAAAGTAGCAGGGTCGACAATTTTACCTTTGATGTAATTTTCGTAAGAAGCAATGAAAGATACATAGAGAGCAAACTGCTGTTCAGCAGACTTAACACTCATGGGCATCTGAGAGTAGTTGTTGTTCGGAACATTTGAGGAAAAACTACCAGTTGTTGCTTGAGGTTTAGAAGAATTTTTTCCACCAGCTACGAAGCATACATCACCATCCATGTTGAGAGTTACATGACCATCATGAGTTGAGTTAGAGCTTGAGTCTCCCTTTGAGTAGTAAGCAGCTGATTCTGACTTTGAACTTGAACTTGAACTTGAAGTAACTTTTTCCCGGATCCTGAACCTGATCAGTTGGTGTCTCTTTTTGAACCATGTTAAGTTCAAAAGTTCGTAGTTTATTGACTGCTGTTTCCAAGTCGATGTTTGCAAACTCTTTATCTTCTCTCATCAAGACAGTGTACATCTCCCATTTCGGTGGGAGAGCATCAAGAAGTTTTTCCACGATCTCTTCTTCTTTATAGTCATTTGAATAGTTTCTGAGTTCGGTCATCAAGTGGTAATACCTTGTGATGATATCATCAAGTGACTCATTCTTCAAATACTTGAACACCGAGAATTGGGTTTTGAGTAGCTTAATCTTGGATGCACGTATCCCCACATTACCTTCATATCGATTTTCAAGCGCTTCCCATAGCTCTCTGGCTGTTTTATATTTCCTGAAGGTGTGAAGAATCTCTTGTGGAAGAGCCATTGTTATCGCAGCATGAGCTTTGCTTTCAGCCTCATACATCTTCTTTTCTTCCTCTTCCATCTTATTGTATTTCTTAATTTGTTCACGACCCTCAAACAAAGCCGTTGGTGGAATGTATCCATCTTGAATGCACACCCACATCTTAGCATCTTGATATTTAACATATTGCTCAAACCGATCCTTCCAAGCCACGAAATCGGTACCCTTAAGCATTTCGGAGCCTTAGTAGCTGAACCTGCCTCCACCTCCATTTTCACCAGTTCCGTAATATTTATAGAAGTCATCTTTGGAAGAAATACAAACGAACACTCAAAGAAACCAAAAATAATTTATTATTCTGAACAGTACTATAGGCGAAGTTATTCTTAACTTCGCTTAAGAGTAACTTCGCTTGAATACATAACTTCGCTGTCTTCCCAACTTCGCCTGATATTAACTTCGCTTGATGATAACTTCGCTTAAGGTAAGCGAACTTGTGAGGTAGGCGAAGTTATTGATAACTAATAACTTCGCTTGATCTTATATCTTTGCCTAAACCCTACAAACAGTGGCGGCAACTTCGCCTGATGAACACAACGTTTTTGCAGGTTTGATTTTGACGTATTGCGAGGTATTCGAAGGTGCAATGGGTTGTGTTTGATGGTAGGAGGTGAGTAGGACACAAAAACTCGGTATTTCAACGTAAACACGTCCCGCGAATAGTCAAACGGAACGATTTCTACACCCGTGTGATAATCCCGAACCACACAATCACAAGAAAATGCTCTGATACCAATTGTAGGTTCCCAGCCGTATCTACACGGAAATATCTCGTTCTACGTAGGTGCGGAATCCCTACGTAAGACGATACGAGCGTAGAAGCGATATACGTTAAACACAAGCAACACACGTTACAATACGCAAAAGACATGTTGTATTGCAACTAATAACACGTGATATCTCAATCACCGATTACACGTACTGAATCGTTACCTCCAAAATAAGCCGTAGCTATACCTATATATCATTCGACAACTTCTCCTAACATGCTAGGCGAAGTTGTCACTAACTTCGCTTAAACCACAAGTTTGCATATGATGGGCGAACTTGTGAAACAACTTAACTAACACATAACAAAACCAACTAACACAATTACAGACACTTGATACTGAACTACTGACATCATGTACCAACATGAAGATGATGAGGATAGTGAAGAGAGGAGATTAGGAGATGATTATAATGAGGCAGATTTATCTGAAAGAGAAGAAGAGAACTATGATGTGAATGATGAGATAATAAATGTTGTATGGAGAGATGATGATGAAGAGGAGGAAAGAGGAGAGAAAGAAACTGAGGTCAGAGATGAAATGTTGAATGTGGATGAAAATGTGGTTATTAATGAAAATACTGAAGTGATTACTAATGATAATGCTAATGATGAACAAACTGATGAGAAAAATGATAATATTGTTGCTACTAAGGAGCCTACTCTCGCTGAAACTGAACAACCTAAGAGCTCCAAGAGGGTAGAGCATGATGAGGGGATGAATGAGCTAGATAGGGATATTGATGACTTCCCACCTGAAACTGAGGAAGAATTGAAAAGAAGATTAGCAAAGGGCAAAGCAAAGGTGTATGAAGAAGTGCCTGTTAAGGCAAATGTTGATAGAGAAGAGGAAGAGGAAGAAGAAGATAAAGCAACTGCTGCTGCCAGGAAATTATAACAAGCAATAAATGAAACATGGGAGAGGGAACGCATTGCCCGAACCATGGATCCTGAAGAGTTAGCAGAGCAGGAAGCCCTGATTGATCAAGCCAATGTTGCCAAAATAATTAATGATGAAGAGGCTGATGAAAGCCGGAGGATGATCGAACATGATAGAACATAAAAGCCGGAGGATGATTGAACATGATAGAACATGAAGGGCTACTAGATTGAAGAAGATAGCCAGTGCAGAATTGAACTACCAGTTTTCAGTGAGAAATAGAAATCCATTGTCAAACATGAATACCTGCATAAGTACTGTAAGGAGAATGACACGCCCTAATTACACAGTTCAGAAGAATGGCATCATAGTTGAAATTGAGTACAAAGAAAATGATGGTCACTATGTGCCTAGAAATTCTGATGGGCTTATTTTGGGGATAATTAGAAGATATCAAGACCTGACCTATTTGCACAATGAAGATCTAAGAGATATAAGGGATTTGAACATTCCTGAAAGTCGCATTCATTACCAAATCCTTTATGTCTTTAAGCAAAGGGAAGGAACTGTGATTGTGAATCGAAGACAAGCAACCTACAATGCTTCAAGAAGATGAAGACTTTCTATAGAATATGCTTTGATATGTAATGTCTTCGGACATAATTCTGATTATGTAATTGTTTATGTTTATGAATATGTAAAAATTTGTTTTTGATTTAATGTGTATTTTAACTATGTGTATGTAACTGTAGAAGTGTTTTGGGATAGCTGAGGTGTTCCAATCTAGGGGAGATTGTTGAGTCAAGATTTGACCTAATAATGATTACTAGGGAGATTGGAATCTTCTCAACCTCCTCTGGAATAGCTAAGTATGGAACCGGGCTCACCTGAGACATCCGAGCAAGGTTTTACTTAACCGGGCATGATATTTAGCCAACCGGGCAAGGTAATCTTCAAGAAGTCTTCTTTTGTGCATACCCGAGCAAGGTTCACTTGTTAGTGAATACCCGAGCAAGGTTCACAAGTTAGTGTATACCCGGGCAGGGTTGATTATATCTAGCAAGTTTGTTCTTCATGGCTGAGTAAGGTTTACCCCGGGTAAGCTCTTGGCTAACCATGCTCATGAAACCAAGTGATTGGAAGATCGGGCAAGGTATTCGTTAATAACAGTGGTGCGAGTAAGCTTGATGTGAGTAATGATATATTCCAAGCAACATCGGGCAGGGTTTAACTCTAGCAGAGTACAGTGCTACCGAGCACACTTTGCTAATAAGCTAGTTCATAGCAAGGAGTTAAGGGATCATGGAAGAACATGGTTGCTCGTAAGATCTTTCCAGGCAAAGTCTGATAAGTTTAAGAAGATTGAAGTCTACCCAATGAATGTTAAAAGTCTACCCGGAAACTATTCCCGAACACACTTCAAGGTTACCAAGTCTACCAAGGAAGGCAGAGCACAAAGTCTACTCGGAGAAGATTCCTTCTACAAAGCCTACCCGGAAGACTTGTTTTACACTTAGCATAGTTTTGAATATGTAATATGAATATATACTTTATATTTAGGGTTTCTAGATGGAATGACAGCTTTCTTGAGGTGTCAGGCCTATAAAAGGAATATTTTAGGGCACGCCTCAGGGACAACGGACAAATATAGACAAAAGAGAGAATATATGTTGTGACGGCTGTCTAAGAATAGTACGAACATAACTTTCCATAAGAAACCCTAAAATCGATTATCGTTTGTATGATTTATATTATATGAATGGAGATTTTTTGAGTGATTCTTGTGTTAGGTACATGTTATTAATCTTTTTGCAACTACCCTGTTTATTATTAATTCCGCCTTTAACAAACGGTTTTCTTTCCTAAAATAGTAACTTTCATTAACTCCCTTGTCGACACATTTAATGTGTGAGTTTTGACTTGATTGTGATTCTGAGTGAATATTCGGGTCCGACACCAACCAAAAGCGGAATACACATAAGCATATTCGCATGCAAGCATAGAACACCAAATCGAGCATTTATTTAAGTAAAGTATACAATAAAGTTTATGGTTTAAGACTCAAGTATAAAGCATTTAGTTTGAATAAGTATGCAATATCACCCCCAAAACGAATGATGGAAAACGGGGTATGAAAAGTAATCACATTCAAGTAATAAACTTGATTTGGAAAAATAACGAGTAACTGGAAGGATGAGGTTTAATGATCAAAGTCTAGGTGGAAGGAAGTCTTGTATTAGAAAGGTTGTCTAGGAAGTCTTTAAATAAAATAAAAGATATGAAATGCAAGCAATTTAAAGTTTAATGTTTCAAAGGAGAATGACACGCCCTAATTACACAGTTCAGAAGAATGGCATCATAGTTGAAATTGAGTACAAAGAAAATGATGGTCACTATGTGCCTAGAAATTCTAATGGGCTTATTTTGGGGATAATTAGAAGATATCAAGACCTGACCTATTTGCTCAATGAAGATCTAAGAGATAAAAGGGATTTGAACATTCCTGAAAGTCGCATTCATTACCAAATCCTTTCTGTCTTTACGCAAAGGGAAGGAACTGTGATTGTGAATCGAAGACAAGCAACCTACAATGCTTCAAGAAGATGAAGACTTTCTATAGAATATGCTTTGATATGTAATGTCTTCGGACATAATTCTGATTATGTAATTGTTTATGTTTATGAATATGTAAAAATTTGTTTTTGATTTAATATTTATTTTAACTATGTGTATGTAACTGTAGAAGTGTTTTGGGATAGTTGAGGTGTTCCAATCTAGGGGAGATTGTTGAGTCAAGATTTGACCTAATAATGATCACTAGGGAGATTGGAATCTTCTCAACCTCCTCTGGAATAGCTAAGTATGGAACCGGGCTCACCTGAGACATCCGAGCAAGGTTTTACTTAACCGGGCATGATATTTTGCCAACCGGGCAAGGTAATCTTCAAGAAGTCTTCTTTTGTGCATACCCGAGCAAGGTTCACTTGTTAGTGAATACCCGAGCAAGGTTCACAAGTTAGTGTATACCCGGGCAGGGTTGATTATATCTAGCAAGTTTGTTCTTCATGGCTGAGTAAGGTTTACCCCGGGTAAGCTCTTGGCTAACCATGCTCATGAAACCAAGTGATTGGAAGATCGGGCAAGGTATTCGTTAATAACAGTGGTGCGAGTAAGCTTGATGTGAGTAATGATATATTCCAAGCAACATCGGGCAGGGTTTAACTCTAGCAGAGTACAGTGCTACTGAGCACACTTTGCTAATAAGCTATTTCATAGCAAGGAGTTAAGGGATCATGGAAGAACATGGTTGCTCGTAAGATCTTTCCGGGCAAAGTCTGACAAGGTTAAGAAGATTGAAGTCTACCCAATGAATGTTAAAAGTCTACCCGGAAACTATTCCCGAACACACTTCAAGGTTACCAAGTCTACCAAGGAAGGCAGAGCATAAAGTCTACTCGGAGAAGATTACTTCTACAAAGCCTACCCGGAAGACTTGTTTTACACTTAGCATAGTTTTGAATATGTAATATGAATATGTACTTTATATTTAGGGTTTCTAGATGGAATGACAGCTTTCTTGAGGTGTCAGACCTATAAAAGGAATATTTTAGGGCACGCCTCAGGGACAGCGGACAAATATAGACAAAAGAGAGAATATATGTTGTGACGGGTGTCTAAGAATAGTACGAACATAACTTTTCATAAGAAACCCTAAAATCGATTATCGTTTGTATGATTTATATTATATGAATGGAGATTTTTTGAGTGATTCTTGTGTTAGGTACCTGTTATTAATCTTTTAGCAACTACCCTGTTTATTATTAATTCCGCCTTTAACAAACGGTTTTCTTTCCTAAAATAATAACTTTCATTAACTCGCTTGTCGACACATTTAATGTGTGAGTTATGACTTGATTGTGATTCTGAGTGAACATTCGGGACTGACACCAACCAAAAGCGGAATACACATAAGCATATTCGCATGCAAGCATAGAACACCATATCGAGCATTTATTTAAGTAAAGTATACAATAAATTTTATGGTTTAAGACTCAAGTATAAAGCATTTAGTTTGAATAAGTATGCAATACACCCCCAAAACGAATGATGGAAAACGGGGTATGAAAAGTACTCACATTCAAGTAATAAACTTGATTTGGAAAAATAACGAGTAACTGGAAGGATGAGGTTTAATGATCAAAGTCTAGGTGGAAGGAAGTCTTTTATTAGAAAGGTTGTCTAGGAAGTCTTTAAATAAAATAAAAGATATGAAATGCCAACAATTTAAAGTTTAATGTTTCAAAGGAGAATGACACGCCCTAATTACACAGTTCAGAAGAATGGCATCATAGTTGAAATTGAATACAAAGAAAATGATGGTCACTATGTGCCTAGAAATTCTAATGGGCTTATGTTGGGGATAATTAGAAGATATCAAGACCTGACCTATTTGCTCAATGAAGATCTAAGAGATATAAGGGATTTGAACATTCCTGAAAGTCGCATTCATTACCAAATCCTTTCTGTCTTTACGCAAAGGGAAGGAACTGTGATTGTGAATCGAAGACAAGCAACCTACAATGCTTCAAGAAGATGAAGACATTCTATAGAATATGCTTTGATATGTAATGTCTTCGGACATAATTCTGATTATGTAATTGTTTATGTTTATGAATATGTAAAAATTTGTTTTTGATTTAATATGTATTTTAACTATGTGTATGTAACTGTAGAAGTGTTTTGGGATAGCTGAGGTGTTCCAATCTAGGGGAGATTGTTGAGTCAAGATTTGACCTAATAATGATCACTAGGGAGATTGGAATCTTCTCAACCTCCTCTGGAATAGCTAAGTATGGAACCGGGCTCACCTGAGACATCCGAGCAAGGTTTTACTTAACCGGTCATGATATTTTGCAAACCGGGCAAGGTAATCTTCAAGAAATCTTCTTTAGTGCATACCCGAGCAAGGTTCACTTGTTAGTGAATACCCGAGCAAGGTTCACAAGTTAGTGTATACCCGGGCAGGGTTGATTATATCTAGAAAGTTTGTTCTTCATGGCTGAGTAAGGTTTACCCCGGGTAAGCTCTTGGCTAACCATGCTCATGAAACCAAGTGATTGGAAGATCGGGCAAGGTATTCATTAATAACAGTGGTGCGAGTAAGCTTGATGTGAGTAATGATATATTCCAAGCAACATCGGGCAGGGTTTAACTCTAGCAGAGTACAGTGCTACTGAGCACACTTTGCTAATAAGCTATTTCATAGCAAGTAGTTAAGGGATCATGGAAGAACATGGTTGCTCGTAAGATCTTTCCGGGCAAAGTCTGATAAGTTTAAGAAGATTGGAGTCTACCCAATGAATGTTAAAAGTCTACCCGGAAACTATTCCAGAACACACTTCAAGGTTACCAAGTCTACCAAGGAAGGCAGAGCATAAAGTCTACTCGGTGAAGATTACTTCTACAAAGCCTACCCGGAAGACTTGTTTTACACTTAGCATAGTTTTGAATATGTAATATGAATATGTACTTTATATTTAGGGTTTCTAGATGGAATGACAGCTTTCTTGAGGTGTCAGGCCTATAAAAGGAATATTTTAGGGCACGCCTCAGGGACAGCGGACAAATATAGACAAAAGAGAGAATATATGTTGTGACGGCTGTCTAAGAATAGTACGAACATAACTTTTCATAAGAAACCCTAAAATCGATTATCGTTTGTATGATTTATATTATATGAATGCAAATTTTTTGAGTGATTCTTGTGTTAGGTACCTGTTATTAATCTTTTAGCAACTACCCTGTTTATTATTAATTCCGCATTTAACAAACGGTTTTCTTTCCTAAAATAGTAACTTTCATTAACTCGCTTGTCGACACATTTAATGTGTGAGTTATGACTTGATTGTGATTCTGAGTGAATATTCGGGACTGACACCAACCAAAAGCGGAATACACATAAGCATATTCGCATGCAAGCATAGAACACCATATCGAGCATTTATTTAAGTAAAGTATACAATAAATTTTATGGTTTAAAACTCAAGTATAAAGCATTTAGTTTGAATAAGTATGCAATATCACCCCCAAAACGAATGATGGAAAACGGGGTATGAAAAGTACTCACATTCAAATAATAAACTTGATTTGGAAAAATAACGAGTAACTGGAAGGATGAGGTTTAATGATCAAAGTCTAGGTGGAAGGAAGTCTTGTATTAGAAAGGTTGTCTAGGAAGTCTTTAAATAAAATAAAAGATAAGAAATGCAAACAATTTTAAAGTTTAATGTTTCAAAGTAAATATTCAAGAAATTATTATAATAGTCTTTCAAAAATATAAGTTTGCTCGAAACCGGGTCAAAGTATCTAGCCTTAATATTTACTCAACCAATGTTAAGTAATAAGGTGGGTAAAAATGCAAGAATGCAAGCCCCTTTACAATATAGATACTAAACGGGTTTCAACGAGTGTTTCGGGTTGTTGGTTCGGGTCTTGATAACTGGTCAAACCCAAAGTCAACTTTCCAAAATAATGAATGTTATGAGATAACTCAATAAATTTAATACTTAACTAAGTATGTAGTTCTAATGTTTTAGAACTAACAACGTTCGTTAAACGAGTTTTTGGTTTTGTTGGTCCAAACCTTGTTATGAGATCAATTTGGATCCAACATTTCCATGTACTTAGAAAATAACTAAAATCAGTTTATAAAGTATTTTTAAAGATTTTACAAGTCTTGATAGCTAAAAACACACTTGTGTGTCTTAAGCGAGTGAAAATTGGTTTATTTCTGTTTGGTTTGGTTTCCATCTCACAATAAGTTCATAGATGGTTTCCAGATGTCCAAATATCAAGGAACTTATATAATAATTTATTGTCACACCCTCAAAATCCACTAACGGAGTTTTACTGTCAGAGGGTGTGAACTGGCAGGATCGGAATCATCAGTTATAATCAAACCATAAAATAAAGTTTCAAAACCATGAAAACGTTTACTAGTAATTAAATGCGGAAGCGTAAAAACCTTTAATCAAAAGTTGCGTCACGCAGGACGACTTAAAACCAAAGATAACCGTTAAAAATAAGTTTGCAGGACAAAAGCGTTTTCAATCAATGCATGTTCCTAAACCGCGCGCCCGCCTCGGCTACCTGAGAATAACATACTAAAAGTGTCAACACAAGATTGGTGAGTTCACAAGTTATATAAAGATAAATCGTTTAGCGTTTGCGTTCAGCGTTTTGCGTTACAGCGTTACAGCGTTTTGCGTTACCAGATAGTGTTATGTCAAATTATATATCGATAGGTAGCTAGTCTATACAACAAGTATTACTAAGTGTTCGACACCGATGCTGACTCGTTTAATAAGTGCCTTGTCACCAGGTCCTCCAGACCATGGTACGTGTTAGCCAAAATTACACCCGCTCGACCTCCAGTTGAGTTTAGCGTTGGGTGGGGTTTGTCAAACACAGTAGTACTACTCAACAGTGACTCGCTATTCTAAATATTAACCGGTTCGATGTGTAGGACTTCAAATATTTCGTTTGCCACTTAGCCTTTACAAGTGATATATAATTTATAACAAAATCTTAAGTGCGTTGTGGAGAATGTTAACTCCCCCAAGTGAAAAACGTTTGAAAACAGTTTAAAGAGGGGAAAGTGAAACTCACTGTTTGCGAAGAATTTCCCAAAATAAATCACCAAGATGCGCGTCACCGAAAAACTCTCTCTAACGTTCTAAAACAACAAAGAGATTTTTCTAAGTGTCGGAATATTATCGAGTCTCTAGACCCGGCACATAATACCTATGCACATAACATGTTTCGTGTTTCGTTTGTGAATCGTGGGTGACTTAAACAAGTGTTTTTGTGACACATTACATGTGTAAGCAATCATATACGTGTCATGTATTCATAACGTACGTTACTAGCAATTATTCCCCGTAAGGGCATTTTGGTCAACAAATAACAATTAACTAGCCATTATTCCCCATGAAGGCAATTTGGTCAAATCATGGCAATCAATTAGAAATTATTCCCCGCAAGGGTATTTTGGTCAAAACATAACAATTATATAACAAGTATCATGTTTCATGCATTTTTACACAACTCAGCAGCTAGTTTCACCGAGACAAAATCCTACTAGAAAGATTGTACTATTTCACCGATCATAGCATCTCAATTAATTTACCAAAAATCATCACAGAAGCACATATGTCTTAGGTTTCCAGAACATATTTTATTACATTTTTATTCCTCACAGTTTTCTCACAATCATCAAATCATTACATCAAACTCATAACAGTAAAATTCATGCGCAATAGAATTTTATTTGCAATTCCTGTTAAACGAAAAATCCAATAAATGCAAGACCACTTGGGTTAGGTTCCTAACTCAATGAGTCAACTTCCAGAAGTAGAACCAACCCAATTGGTCTCGTATTTCATGAGATATAACATTTACAACATTACCTAACAGCAGGTCTAACAGCTCAGCTTTGCACAACGTTTTTGTAAAATCATAAAAGTTAACCTTTACTTGTCCAAAAATTACAAATTTATATTCTATAGAAACTAGACTCAACCTAGTTTACTGTAGTACCAATAATCTCAACCAATTTTCATGTTTACACTTCGTTACAGTCACTTAAACATCCAATACACATTCTGTCCAGAAACTGTTTGCATCCAAACTCAATATATTCACAACCTATGAACTATCATGCATTCATATGATCCTCTAAACTCCATAAACACCATCCATGCACATCAATTACATATTACATACTTGATTAGGGTTTGTGTTTGAACTCAAATCAAAGACACAACAATCAACATGCAACAAGATTCAATCTAGTTATCAAATCATCATTCAATTAACCACAATCATATTAGCTATACACACTCACAAAATCGGCTGCTAGGGTTTGTTATTAACCCAACAAACATCAAAATCAAACAACAAGAATGTATAGGATAATCAAATATACCTTCCTAGCACCTAGTTCTTCAATCAAGGGCTTGAATTGATGTTGTATGTGTGTGTATAAGTGGACGGCAGCCAAAGGGGAGAGGGGTTTGGGTTCCGATCGGGATGTGGGGAGAGAAAGAAATAATAGTTAGGGTTTGTTTATTATTATTATTTATAGAATACTATGTTACACTTTGGCCCCTCCACTTCTAAGTATTACTTTTCTAGCCTAACTAACTTGTTTACATCTTGAGTTAACGTCTATAACCATGTTATCACATAACACATAAGTCTAACACATAATTATCACATAATTACTGTTTTGACGTTTTTCGTTTATTCATCAATCGTTTGCGTCAACTCGTTTGCGTTTCGGTGCAAATCCCGAAAGACTACACATGTAGTAAGTGTTAAGCGTCATTTAAACCCTAGTTTAAATGTAATGAAGTGTGCGTTATAGATTTAGTGATCTTAAGTTTGAATTGACGGAGTTGAGTTAATGGAGTTAACCTGAAATTGACGATTGTCACATTTATAAATGAAGATACTTAAGTTTTATAACCAAAAAGTTAACAATAAAGTTTTTAAACGAAAGTTCTGTTTTAGGTTCGGATCTTGTTTCGGGTTAAGACCGAGGTAAGATTCTACAAACCCATGACCATAGAAATTATAAAAATGATTTTAGAAACTTAAATCTAACAATAAGAATCTTCAAACAATTATTTAGCAAAACTAGTAAACAAGTTCGGTTTACGATTTGGAGCTATTTACGGTTAAACTGAGGCTAGTCTCTTTAAACCCATAACCATGGAACTTCATAAATATGATATACAAACTAAAATGAGCGTAAGTTAAGCATGGTTAGTAAGAAATAATAAAGTTAGATGGTTAGATGCGGAAAATATATAACAAAAACCACGTAAGTCCTCCATGAAGCCTTGCCTTACGAGGCCTGACACTTCACTGACCAAGTACTGAGAATTGACCACCAAAGGTAACAAGGGGTGTATATTATATATATTTTGTGCCATAAGTTATAAGTGTTAATATGGTAGTTAGAATCAAGTATTATGGTCAGTTTGACTTTTGAAAGTCAAACTGCCAAGAACAAAGAAAAATAAGGTTAAAGACTCTTGAATTTGAGTGTGGAAATGAAATGAGAGCAGGGATGGATGTAGGAAAGGGTCTTGTATTTATGGGACAAGGTTTGGAGGGTTAAACAAGAGGTTTAGAGGGTAAAAACCGAGTTTTGGACAAAAGAACAAACAAGAAAACCAAATCTGTAGCAGCTGTCTGGTGCCACCATTGTGGTACGCGACCAGACAGGGTGCCCCCCATCGCATGGCGCGATGGGGTGGGTGGTCAAGTGGTTCAAACTTTGAAAATTGGTAGTTTTGGCCCTCGAAGATCGTTTGAAGTGTTTTTAACGCGTTTTAAGGATCGAAAAGGATGTTTTCGAGACCCAACCAAGTGTAAAACAATATTGTAACATAAAATCCATCATTTTGGTTATATCAAGGGTTTCGGTTTACAAAACGGGTTGGTTTACATAATAAACAAATTCGAAACAAAAATACGATTGACTCGAAATTGTCGAATGTCACATCTCTCACCCAAGCTAACCAATTTCATGGGCGTGATGACGAAGATGAACCAGCACACATTAACTGGCTCAGCGGCATTCTTATGACTTTTAATTTACAATGTGCTACTAAAGATGCTATTTTCTTAAATATTTTTCCTTTTTCACTTGCAGAACGGGCAGCTCTTTGGCTCGACACTCAGCCACCCGACACGTTCACTACATTGGAAGCACTATGTTCAACATTCATCAAGAAATACTTCCCACCTGATAAAGTAGCTTACATTCGTGATCAGATCCACTCCTTTCACATGGAGCCGGATAAACCTTATTATTAACCTTGGGAGCATTTTAAGAATCTGTTGTCTCGTTGTTCACAAAATGGTCTCACACCATGGGCTCTCGTTTAAATTTTTTCCAATGGGCTGAACTACGAAACCCAAACTCGTTTCAACACTGCTGCATAAGGCAACCTGGTGGATAGAAAGAATGTCACTGAGTGTAATGAGATATTTGAAAGTTTTGCTCAATTAGAATACGCCAAACGGCCACGTCACGGGAATTCCATTCTCGTCACTAGTACACCCTCATCTGCTCGAGGTGTGCACCAGGTTAATCTGGACACTAGTGTAGCTACTGCTTTGGAATGTTTAACTAAAGAGGAAGGAGCTCAAGGCCATGGTTGACAATGTGAGTAATGCAAGGGTGCTCATGGTACTTTGGAGTGCTCGTTGATGAATCAAGAGGTAGATTTTGTTGCTGGCCAAAATAGGTTTCCTAATAATTACGACAACAACAATAGGAATTCGAACAACTATAAGAACCCAAATTAAAATAATTCTAATTGGTGCCCGTCCGGTGCACCGCCTGGTTTTCAAAATGCTTATAATCAAGAAGAAGGTCCGTATTTTAATAATAATAATGGTACTAATGCTCGAAATAATGAACAAGATTGGAGTGGTGGAATGGGACAATTATAAGATATGATGATGCAGATCATGGAGAAAGATCAAGCTACACAGAAGAAGTTCTTCGAGAACAACCTACTTTTTAAGAATCAATAGTCTGCCATTCTTGATATTCATACGCCCGTTGGTGATATTGCTTGTCGTTTAGAAGAGAGGCCTTAAGTTCATTTTTTGGTTATTCCTCAAACTAATCTGGCTCCTAAATTGAAAGCCATATCCACTCGTAGTGGTAGGGTTTTTGGTCCGGAGAGAGTTAGTAGATAGGTTGAGAAAGATGGGGAAGATGAGTTGGTGGATGAAAAGATAGAGATGGAGGTTCCGGGAAAGATACAGGGTAACGCGCCAGTTATTGAGCCGCAAAGAGAGAGAAGCATCGAGAAGTAGCCGTTTGAAGTCCGACCAGCACCGCTTATTGATCATGCTCGTGTACCTTGTCCCGCTCGCCTAAAGAATCAAAAGTATATGAGGGAATACATGCAGTTTCTTGATATGTTCAGCCAGTTGAAGATTACGCTACCATTCATCGAGGCCCTCCAACATCTGCCTAAATATGCTTAAAAGAAAGAATAAGTTGGAGGAACTTTCGACTGTTCCACTGAACAGAGAGTGTTGCGGTGAAAGGCCCCGTCACCGGTGCCCTGCATTGGACGTTCGATTTACTCATAAACACAGTTATAAATATCAGAGTTAATTAAAACTTTCGCGGAATAATAATAACAGTCAACCATTCGTTACAAACATTCGATATTTGTCTTTTAAAACATAACATAAGCATAGTATCAAAACATCTTGACAAATCTTCAGATGTCAGCTTCTTCAATCTTGCCACGTGTCCCGCTCAAACCAGCTATCTTAATCTATTAACCTGTGCGCATACTAAAAGTCAGCTACACTGAGTGAGTTCTAATTAATCAGAAGACATACAGTACATTCATATACTTACATATGCACACGATGGTACATACCTTCATGTTTACTTACATACATACATACATACATACGTACTTTCATTCTTTCTTTCATACTTAATTACATACTTTCATTCATACATATACGTTTTAAAGAGCATTCCGCCCTTTAACCTTCGCCGATGTTATTAGGGTCGGTTCAAATCATTCGCCGATATTATTAGGATCGGTTCCATACATTCGCCGATACTATTAGGGTCGGTTCCCTACATTCGCCGATATTATTAGGGTCGGTTCCCTACATTCGCTGTCATTATTAGGGTCGGTTCCCTACATTCGCCGATATTATTACGGTCGGTTCCCTTTTCTAACTATACCTTCCATACCTTTCTATACATTCATAATTATAACTTCCATACGTTCACACATCTTATACATCATATATATATATACACATATATATATATATCAATCGTATCTTTAAACTATCCATTAACGGTACATGCAATATCCGAAGATCGTTCATGCATCGTCAAGCATTCATTCATACATAAATCATATAAGACAAACACTTCCCACTTAAGGTAAGTGTATTAACTAATCACATCGAGTATACACACAACCCCGAAAACATAACAAGGAATGGGGCTAGAAACTCACCTGAATGTCGTTACGTTCACCGTTAATAGTTATTCCCTTCTTTAGCTGTGCGCGACGAACTATATAGCAATTACCCGTATCAATTAACTATCACTACCCATATCGCGTTTCTAGTCTAATTATAACCCTCAACGAATGGGGGTCCGGGGGCAGCGCCCCTGGCAGCGGGGTTTTAAGGGCGGCATCCCCTTGCAGGGTCCAAGGGGCAGAGCCCTTGGCTGGGGTCGAGCTATCTTAACACATTTTTCATTAAAATTCTAAATTATTATTTTATTTGTTAACTTAAAAGGTTTGAGGGCTTCCTTGTAAGTAATCCATTTAATTCTAAGTCCAGGGACCTTTCTGTTATTCTTTCAAACTTCCAATTCGTCCCAATCCCTTAGCAAATGGGGTTCATAACGAATGAACCCATTCGTTACTTCATAACGCATCTGGCTTCATAACGAATTTGCTAATATAACGAATTGGACCTTATAACGAACCAGTCCTCATAAGGAACTGGTCATCATAATGAATTGGTCCTTATAACGAACCAGTCCTCAAAACGATTTGGACTTTATAACGAACTGGTCATCATAACGAATTGGACCTTAACGAATGGGACTACTTCGTCATTCTTTCTTTAACGAATTACTCACGAATTAGGTTTAGTTCAGAGAATTTCAGGACATTCTCTGACATTACCCTAACCTCGTACCCACTTTCCGGCGCCGTCGTCGCCGGAAAATGGGGATCTCGCCGAAAAAGCGAGATCTCGCTTGTTTTCCTCCGTTTTTCGTCCCATTCGATCCAGATCTGAGTTAGGGTGACCCCTAGGCTCATCTTTTGCACGGTTCATACCTGATTCCACCCGGATCCCCTGACTTTAACTGTTTATAGGTGTCGGCTCGTTGTTTCGTGACTAGATCTAGCGGGTTTGGGTCTATACAATATCATACTATCATTACCTCAGGTTGATGCTCAGGTTTCTTAGTGATTTTGGCTAGATTGAGAAAGTAGGATGATAGAGAGCAAAGTGTGTGTTTTTTACGGTGTAAGGAATGAGTGAAATGGATGGATTAATGCATAATTATTGTTTATATATTATGGGTCATGGACTTAAGCCCATGGTCTCTCCCTTTTCTTATTAGCCCAAGTCCATTACCCATATTACTTAACCCAACACAATCCCATCCCATACCATCTAAGGTTATTATTTATTAACCGAACGGAAAACAGGATGTTACATGCGGTAGTTTTTAATAAGTTACCGGAAAGTTACCTGATCCCGGCGTTTTCACCATTCCATGCCTTTTTGGAAGGGAGACGACGTGTTAAGCGTTGGCATATCTAGGAGCTTGTATAAATCTCATGACGTATTCTCTATATGAAAGCTAGACCTAGGAGAGCTCAACCCTACACTTATGACATTGTCTTTAGTCGATCGTTCCGTTAAGTATCCATGGTGTAACAACTCGGATTTTCTAAATGAATATTTATTAGTCATAACCCGACCCGCTTTTATATTCGGAAATTTTATCAATAAAATATCTGGTTAATTAGTTATTATAATATTATTGTTTAACTATTTATTTATTTTATATAAACATACAATTTACATCCTAATCAATACTTAACCCCATTTTTGTTTCCATCTTCATAGTAGAGAGACCAAATTGTAAAATCTGATTATACTATTATATTAATATTCATAACACACCTTCTAGCCCATTAACCCGGACATGCTAACCCAGACCCATTTAGCAAACCCGTAGATCCGTTTGATTTCGTGCTCCTTAATCCACCGATTATACTTGTAATTGATACTATGAGATCGTTTATATGCGTATTATAACTCCCCCCGTCAATTTAAATAAGAAAGAAGATGAAGGTCAATATCAGGTTTCAATATATCAAAACCCGTCATTACAAGATTAGCGTCTCACCATTATCAGTTGATGAAAAGACGATTAAATTCTTGTGCACCATCATCAGAACCTTGTTGTTTGATGCCTGTTCTACACCATGTTTTGGCCGGTTCTTAATTGATCAAACTAGCTATCAATCAATCGTCACAATAGGTAATTATTGATATGGTTATGCTCGTTATCTTTTGTAGATCAAAAACCCTATTCTTAATCAAAAAGTTATACACGGGATTGACCGATTTGATTAGTTAGGGTTTATGTTAAAACTTGGATCTTTAACTGTATGTCATATATTTTCTAGTCTGAGTTAAAATCAACAAAACCCCCTAGCCTGTTGGCTAGGGGTGGGTGTGTTTATGGTCATGCTGGCTGGGACCCAGGTTCAAGTCCCAACAGGCTTCTTTTTAAAGATTTTATTTTTTTTAGTTTATTTTAATTATACATAATATATTAGTTCAAAAATTTTAATTATAAATACCACAAGATTAATAATAAATTGATATTTTTTAAAACTGACACATTAACTAGTCGTTTTCCAATTCATGGTTGAAATCATGTGTGTGTGTGTGTGTATTTATTATTTTTTATCATTTGTTTAAAGTTTTATTAATTAAAAAGGGTTTTAATATAAAATATTTAAATTTTATCTCATTAATTAATATATAGTATAAATTCTAGCATTTTATATATAAAAAAAGATTATATTTTATATAAATATTGTTATTTATTATTTAATATAAACTTGATAAATTAAAATGATAATTTATAGATAAAAATTTGGAATGCTATGTGATATTTAACTTTCGTTAGTACACCCGATCATCAAACCCCGAACGTCTATCTAGTTAAGATTCAATGTTGAAATCTTAGTTATTTATATTTACGCAGTTATTCGTCATTAGGATATCTCGTCGGTATCATTCCCGAAGAGCTTCGTTTACCGCCTTCTTACCTATTCCATATCTTTTTCTTAATCGCTAAGGTGAGTACGACTTCCCCTCTTTTTACTCGTTCTCCATGTTTTGGGGACATATGCATAAATATATTTCTCATATATACATATACACAAAAATGCAACTATTGTCTTATGTGTTAACAACTTATACCATACTTGTTCATGTGCTTATTTGGTTTATGTGACCCGCATTCGGACAGGTCCAACCTAATCTCAAAATAATATGATCATACGCCAGTCGTTATAGCTTTGTGCTTCTCGACATCTCAGTTATACTTGCTCATTTGGTTAATTTGTTATTCTCATAATGACTTGTTGCAATTACCTGTTTTTTTATATACTATATGTACACTTAAACTGGTTTGTTCCTCACTCAACCTTGTGTTAACAAAACTACTTTATTTTCAACACATATGCGAGTTATCGTTTGATGTGAAGTAATTGAAGTACAATATCACTTAAGGATTTATGTTAGAAGAAAAATTAACGAGAAATATTATTTATGAATTTTGATTGTTGATGCACTTTTGTTTTGTTTGGATATTGTATGAATATTGTTTCATTTGAAATTTATTTAATAGATATTGAAACTTATAACATTTCAAAATAGTACCTTGAGAGCAATGGGCAATCAGTTCACGCTCCGACATTTCCGCCGTAGATTGGGGTGTGACAGATTGGTATCAGAGCCGAAGGTTTAAGATAGGTCGTTAGTGGTGCCTTAATAACATGCTTAGGAGCCTCATACATGTTTATCTGTTTGCCTTATATGTTCAAAATTAAATTGTTTACTGCTTTCTTAGATAATTATCTAATGATTATTTATTATTATATTGTTATGCACACACAGACACACAACTCCGAGGCTATGCCTCAACATTCAAAGAAAACTTTTCGAAATTAGATTGCCTTTTTATTTTTGGGAAATTCCTTAAGAATTCCCTACTTTTGTTTTACTCCTTCATCTTAAGGCTAGGTAGCATGACAAGTTCCTCTCGGCCAAAGAGGAACACAACTGTCATATGACCAACACCTTAGGTTGATTTTAAACCGAATTCATGGTGGTTCGTGGCTAAACTCGGTTTTTCCGATTATTGTGTTTTGTTTAATGGTTAGTTGGGTGAAAAATCCATGGAACCCATGGGCTCTCCTACTATCCATTTCTCACTTTGTTTTATGTTTTTGTTGGAGTTCATCATACGTGGTGGTTCACGGGATGTTCCAACTACTCATGTTTCTATCATTTGTTCGTTATTTAGTTTGGTTGGTTAAAACTCAATGTAAAGCTCATTGGCCGAAAAAATATATTGTATTGTTGATTCGATAATTCGTTAAGACAAACAAAATACCATATAACACTCATGGGCTGTCCAACTCAGTAGCTTTTATTCGTTAGTTTTGTTGGGCCATTCAAATTGCCATAGAAATCTCATGGGAGGCCAACATTCACAAATGTATTTCGTTAGTTTATTGTAAAGTTAACTTAATCAAATAAAAATCTAAATTTTAAACTGACTTATCTCCTAGTGTAGTCATCACACATTAATCACATTAACTACATCATCTAATAACTATTTACGCAATATACCCTCCCCCCTTTATAACCTTTTACTTTTAATCCTTATCATGCAAATCCCCTTACTTCTTAAGTTAACGTTACTATAAGTTATCTATATACTTAAACATTTTATTACTCTAATGTTTCCTCAACTTATCCTCCATCTTATAAATCTTTATTTTGGTCCTCATAGAATGTCTCACTTAAGCAACCACCATCGTCCTCAACATCAATAGTCTAGTTCTCATGCCCACCGCATGAATAGCCAAAGAGTTAACTACTACAACCTCTAAAATATAAACTCAAATTCAAAACATTAATACAACCAATTCAAACTTGTTCATTAACTCCCTTGATTGAAATTATAATCCAATCACCCATACTCATCCTCACAACAACAACAACGGCAACAACAAGTGCAAATCTAATCATAAAAGCATGCTTGTAGGTCCCCCCGGGGACGTCGCCTAAGGCGAAGTTGTGCTAACTTCGCCTGTGGCATTCCGCTGGTCTGAATTGCATAGCGACGGTCACAAAATACACCAACAATGCTGTTAATCAAATCAATCATCAGCCTCGCAAAATCAAAGTATCCCGAGCAAGAAACTCTCCATCTCTATTCGTTCGTTATGCCCCACTAGTAACTTTCATCATTCGACTCAATCCTCATGTCGTGTTTGCACCCAATGTAATCATTTCGATCATCCTTACAAATACTTGTCGTACACTGCCTAATGCACAAGTCGTCCCGCAACAGCCTACCCTCATGCTCAACATGATGCCTCTACTACCCGTGCTTGTTATTATTCTGGAGACCATAATCCTCTCAGCAATATGTGCCCTCATAATTTTCCATGCCAATCAAGTTCAAACTATAGTTACACCCTATTACATTTCCCACAAAGTCCATACCTCTAAACCCCACGTCCTTAAAGTTCCCCCATCGATCAAGGCAAACCATACCTAACCCAAACTTATCATGTTCTGCACCACCCGCAAGCTCAAGCTTACCAAACCTACCCTAATCAAACCACCCTCTTGCTGACCTTTCACGCTTAAGTTATGATGAATCAATCTACCTCGAATGCCCAAGCCCTTATGGATCAAATCATTCACGATGCTCAAGTTTCAAGGTTCCAAGTCATACGCAACCAAAGATTCAAGCTATTAGAAGACTTTGCCCCTCATATTCTATCTTACTTGAATTTGACTTTTCTGCCTTGTATCGACTATTTAATAAATTTTGATTTAACATTTTTATGGATTAGTACAAACTATGATTTTCTATTATTATGCCTCTCAAGTAAAGTTTAAAAGTTATTGAATAGTGGTCTTATAAAATTACCCATTTTAAATCACCAAACTATAAACTTTTGTCTATTTAAGGACGTCTCACTTAAAACTCCATTCCCTAAAAAATTACTATTCTTAAAATTTTATTTTCAAACGTTTTTTGTAAACCCATACGACAAGACGAGTTATGTGGACCATCCGACGATCTAAATAATTATGGTCCGGAAAATAATTTCAAAGTCCTCGCATGGAAATCATAATGCGTACGAATGTGTGTCATAATATAGAAATGAAGGTAGATCGGATAATGGTACGAATGCAAAGATGATAAGGACATGGTGGACACGTCTCTGGCACATCCTATATATAATTTCCCTTATCAGGTATTCATTTGGAGCGTTATTTTAACTATTCAAACTTCGGTGCTTTGAAGAGTTGAAATAACGCTCCAAATGAAAATCCGATAAGGGCACTTATATATAGGATGGGTTATAATAACCTTGAAAGTTGTTTTATATAAAATAAATTAATAGTTAAACAATAACTATTTGATTAGTTAGGGTTTATGTTAAAACTTGGATCTTTAACTGTCTGTCATATATTTTCTGGTCTGATTTAAAATCAACTAAACCTCCAGCCAGTTGTCTAGGGGTGGGTGTGTTTAAGGTCATGCCAGCTGGAGACCCGGGTTCGAGTCCCAGCAGGCTTCTTTTTATAGATTTTATTTTTTTTAGTTTATTTTAATTATACATAATATACTAATTCAAAAAATTTAATTATAAATACCATAAGAATAATAATAAATTAATATTTTGTTAAAACTGACACATTAATTATTCACTTTCAGATTCATGGTTGAAATCATATGTGTGTGTGTATATTAGTTTTTATCATTTGTTTAAAGTTTTATTAATTAAAAAGGGTTTTAATATAAACTATTTAAATTTTAACTCGTTAATTAATATATAGTATAAATTCAAGCATTTTATATAAAAACCAGATTATATTTTATATAAATATTGTTATTTATTATTTAATATAAACTTGATAAATTAAAATGATAATTTATAGTAAAAAAATATGGAAAACTATGTAATATTTAACTTTCGTTAGTACACCCGATCATCAAACCCCGAACGTCTATCTAGTTAAGATTCATTGCTAAAATCTTAGTTATTTATATTTCCGCAATTATTCTTCCTTAGGATATCTCGTCGATATCATTCCCGAAGAGCTTCGTTTACCGCTTTCTTACCTAATCCATATCTCCTTCTTAATCGCTAAGGTGAGTACCACTTCCCCTCTTTTTACTCGTTTTCCACATTTAGGGGACATATGTGTAAATATATTTCTCATATATACACAAAAATGCAACTATTGTCTTATGTGTTAACAACTTATACCTTACTTGTTTATGTGCTTATTTGCTTTATGTGAACCGCATTTGGACAGGTCCAACCTAATCTTAGAATAGTATGATCATACGCCAGTCGTTATAGCTTTATGCTTCTCGACATCTAAGTTATACTTACTCATTTGGTTAATTTGTTATTCTCATAATGACTTGTTGCAATTACCTATTTTTTTATATACTATATGTACACTTAAACTGGTTTGTTCCTCACTCAACCTTGTGTTGGCAAAACTACTTTATTTTTAACGCATATGCGGGTTATCGTTTGATGTGAAGTAATTGAAGTACAATATCACTTAAGGATTTATGAATCTACAGAGGAGGAGGAGGAGGAGGAGGAGGAGGAGGGGGAGGATGAATCTGATGATGAAGATAAAAGTGATCAGGGAAATGGCAATGACAATGCCAATGTTGAAGCTCCTGAAGTAACAATGACTGAAGAACAAAGGAGAAGCATTGAGCAAAGTCCGTTGGATGCTAAGAAGAAAGATCCATTGGTTATGAAGTTGATGAGTTTTGGAATAAGCTTTGAATCTATATCTTATTTGAATGTTAATGAGATGCAAAAAAGATTGGATGAAGAAAGAGATATTGTTAAGAAGAAAATGGAACAAAAGAACAGAGATGGCCAGAAATACAGAGAGTATTTGAGAACACATGGTTACTATGAGAAAGATTTGTCACATTTCAAACATGAACAGTTGAGAGAAGCTTATAATAACACCACAGAGGAAGTGAAAGAAAATTTTTTTAGAGAAAATGAGCTTGCAGAGAAACTTGATGCTCTGAAAAAGAAGTTTGCAGGAAAATGTAGATACTTTATTGAGAAGGGGATGGCACCAGAAGCAGTGAATAGTTTAATAAGGCTGTTGTTGAGTCACTCTACAACAAATTTCAAAAGAAAGATCAATTGAAAAGAGTGATTCCTGAGTCCTATTCTATACAAGAAAGGGGAGATCAAGAGAAACCCCCTGCAAAGAAAAGAAAACTCATGACACTCAGGGAGAGACAAAAGGCCCAAGTTGAGAAAGATAAATCAAAAGAGGCTACTGCTGATGAAACCCCAATCCCAGTGGAAGTAAAACCTAAACCAGTTGATGAACCTATCATTCCATGGGAAAACGAAGAAATGATCAAAATAATAAGAGGTATAATGTTGAACCAAAGAGGTATGGATGAGGATACTTTTAATGCCTTGAGTAAAGATGATTTGAAAGAACTGTTTTATATACAAAAGGCTGAGTGGGAAAAGTTTCTGATGGAAAGTAATAATCCCATAAGTTTTATAGATGGAAGATTTGTACCTATAGGATTGTCAAAGAATCCTGGTGTAGTGAAAATGATGTTGAGTATAATCCAATGTGGATCTACCAAGAACTCTCTACATTGGTTCAGTCTCTGAGTCTCTAAAGGTGATCATGGAAAGCAGACAGCTGAGAGACATAATTATAAGAGGTGATTTTGTTGAATTCACTAAAGAACAATTGGAGAAAATGACCACACTCAATCTATATGATTATCATGACACAAACAAGTTGGCTAGGAGACAGCAGAATGAACTCTCTAAGTACCTTAAGAATGACGCTGACAAGGGATTCCCATTCTTGAAAGAAAAGAAAAGCTGGAGGATGATCAAACATGATAGAACAAGAAGGGCTACTAGATTGAAGAAGAAAGCCAGTGCAGAATTGAACTACTAGTTTTTAGTGAGAAATAGAAATCCAGTGTCAAACATGAATACCTGCATAAGTACTGAAAGGATAATGACACACCCTAGTTACACAGTTCAGAAGAATGGCATCATAGCTGAAATTGAGTACAAAGAAAATGATGGCCACTATGTGCTTAGAAATTCTGTGGGCTTATATTGGGGATAATTAGAAGAGATCATGACCTGACCTATTTGGGCAATGAAGATCTAAGAGATATAAGGGATTTGAACATTCCTGAAAGTCACATTCATTACCAAATCCTTTCTATTTTTAAGCAAAGGGCAGTAAATGTGATTGTGAATCTAAGACAAGCAGCCTACAATGCTTCAAGAAGATGAAGACTTTCTTTAGAATAGGCGTTGATATGTAATGTCTTCGGACAGAATTCTGATTATGTTAATGAATATATAAAAAATTTGTTTTTGATTTAATGTGTATTTTAACTATGTGTATGTAACTATAGAAGTGTTTTGGGATAGCTGAGGTGTTACAATCTAGGGGAGATTGTTGAGTCAAGATTTGACCTAAAAATGATCAATAGGGAGATTGGAATCTTCTCAACCTTCTCTGGAATAGCTAAGTCTGGAACCGGGCACACCTGAGACATCCGAGCAAGGTTTTACTTAGTGCAAACCCAAGCAAGGTTCACTAGTTAGTGAATACCCGAGCAAGATTCACCAGTTAGTGTATACCCGGGCAGGGTTGACAATATCTAGCAAGTTTGTTCTTCATAGCCGAGTAAGGTGTACCCCGGGTAAGCTCTTGGCTAACCAAGCTTATGAAAATAAGTGATTGGAAGATCGGGCAAGTTATTCACTAATAACAGTGGTCCGAGTAAGCCTGATGTGAGTAATGATATATTCCAAGTAACATCGGGCAGGGTTTAACTCTAGCAAAGTACAGTGCTACCAGGCACACTTTTCTAATAAGCTATTTCATAGCAAGGAGTTAAGGGACCATGGAAGAACAAGGTTGCTAGTAAGATCTTTCTGGGCAAAGTCTGATAAGGTCAAGAAGATTGAAGTCTACTAGGTGAAAGTTAAAATTCTACCGGAAACTGTTCCCGAACACACTTCAAGGTTACCAAGTCTACCAAGGAAGGCAGAGCATAAAGTCTACTCGGAGATGATTACTTCTATAAAGCCTACCCGGAAGACTTGTTTTACACTTAACATAGTTTTGAATATGTATTTTGAATATGTCCTTTATATTTAGGGTTTCTAGATGGAATGACAGCTGTCTTGAGGTGTCAGGCAATAAAAGGATTATTTTAGGGCACGCCTCAGGGACAGCGGATAGATATAGACATAAAAGAGAATATTTGTTGTGACGGTTGTCAAAGAATAGTACGGACATAACTTTCCATAAGAAACCCTAAAATCGATTATTGTTTGTATGATTTATATTATATGAATGGAAAACTTTTGAGTGATTCTTGTATGTTAGTTACGTGTTATTAATCATTTAAGCAACTACCCTGTTTGTTATTGATTCCGCCTTTAACAAACTGTTTTCTTTCCTAAAATAGCAACTGTCATTAACTCGCTTGTTGATACATTAAATGTGTGAGTTATGACTTGATTGTGATTGAGAGTGAATACTCGGGACCGACAATCACCAAATAGTAACACATCACAAACAATGGCTTTAGAGACAATTACAGGCTTCTTCTGGATATTTGAATCTATCTTAATTGCTCCCCCGGAACCTCTTTGATTGATAGAGACATGATTCCAAAAATCATCCACCATCTTCTTACAGATCACAGGATTTTTTCGTAAGGGGTGAGAAATCCTGCAAGTATTCAGCCCCATAATCATATACTTGAACTTCTTCTGAGCTGGAGGAGGATCAAATAGACATACAACAACACTATGTGTGTCAACATACTTTAAAGGTGCTTTATTAGCCCTGTCTAAAACAAACGAGTCAAGTTAGACACACATTCACTTAAGTCCATAATCAGTTATCTTTTGAATTGATATTTATTAGGATTGATAATTTGATGACATTATAAGGACTAAACATGAAATAATAAAACTCTAAACCCCTTTTTACAAATCAGTCAATATAATAATAATCTCAATATTATTAAAAGAGTTTTATTCTCAAATTATGAGTTCTCGGTCAAAAGTAGGACTTTTTGGTCCATCATAAATGATTTCGGTCAAAATAAGAGTTTTCGGTCCAACTTAATAGATCTTTGTTTAAAAAATAACCCTTGACAGCCGAGAACCAAGCAGAGTTCCAAGGTTCTCGCCCGGCCTGATGAGTTCTCGGTCAAAATTTGACCGAGAACCCTTGAGATCTCTGTTGATCTTAGGGTTTCTCTGGTTGACCAAAGGATTTCGGTCAACCAACCCCGAGAACCTAGGATCCCGAGATCACCAACGATCTCGGGCAAAAAAACCCTTTGAACTTCGTCTCGAAATATGTGTCATCTTCCCAAACACACTAAATTGCCATTAACGGGGCAACTCTTAAAACCTTATAATATGACCGAAAAACCCATGATCATACATCACAATCATATACAACAATTATATATATCTCACAATCCAATATCACAATCAACTTAATTATTCAAACCAAAAACACTCATTAGTTCCGGAAATTATTTAACAGTGACCCGAGAACAAGTCCTTCAAAAGTTCATATGCCTTTAACAATTACCAAAACAACTCAGATTATCAAATATGATAGTTATGGAGGCAATAACGTTTTGATATTTGGAAGAGAGAAGGTTATTCGTGGTTTGAGTTAGATGAACAATAGTGCACACAAATAAAGAAAATTGCCTTTTAAACATAGAAAACCTTTGGGTCTGGGCCAAAAACCTGTTGGGCCAAGAACTAAAACCTTTATAAACAGTTGGGCTAACAATACCAAACCTCATGGGCCAAAGACCCAACTAATCAAACCAGTTCACCATGGGCCGAGAACTCAAATCAAAACCAAACATGATTCATAGTTTTATAAAAATGATTCCCTAACGCATTTGTTTTGACAAGAGTAGGCTTGAGGTAAAATCAAAGATGAAAAATAAACAAAAATGAAAAATTAAAAGATAAAACACAAACAAAATAATTTTACCACCCGTCCTTCAGTAGTTCTGACATATTTCGGAATCAAATTTCAGTTTTGTTAAACAAGCAAATTTTTATGAAAAGATTCGAATGTGGAATCATATTGATTAAGAAGCTTTCACAATGATTCATTTTCAGCATTATTATAACATATAGAACGGGTTGATAGCAAGTATTTAGATACTTAGCATGATTTCCATTGCATCAATTATATGCATTAGGTTCAGTTAGGCATAAAGCTTAGAACGACATCACTTATGGACCTATGATGCATATTATCTCTTCTCAATGCATATGGCTTTCTCCAGATCGCCCATGTTTGACTCCAACCCCCTAGTGCTTAATCAAAAGGTTTTTGACTTTTGCTATACAAACAAAAATTTTAAGAATAAAGGTTGAAAGTTGGACTTAAATGTCGTCCGCACTTACAAGCCTTACATTCAGAGTTCTTTTGACTTACTTGATTGCACCACTCCTTAGTTCTAGTTTGACCCTTTAAGCTCAATAAACAAATTTTGACTTCAAGATTATATAAGATTATTATAATAATTTTTTTATGAATTAGCAATAAATAAGAAACAAATTATTTTTGTTGATCAAGACACTAACGGGCTCGTGTATGACTGGGTAATTGTTTTCTGCCTATCATTCGGAGAGATGTATCTAGAAACATGCATAAACTTCAAAATTTTCATAGAAAGTTTAGCAGATTTAGTTTATATCACTTCAAACTTTTACGCATCATGGAAATCTACCATACATATCAATGACTGTTCAAAAACCTTTTAGGCCTAGTAACTTTAGACACTAGGCACACAAAATCAATTCGATAGAACACGGATCTAACTCAGATCCAAAACGATTATCACTTAGATCTAATACTGTGATGATCTAGTTCATGATTACTATATACTATTAGATTATATTAGGTGTATATATGTGTACATATTATAGTAATACGCTATTTCTGAAGCTTTGAACGAGAGAACAATTGGAAAGCAATTCAATAAGGTTAATCAAAACTTAAATTAAACAGAGGTGAACACCTCTATATATAGAAGATGAGTCTAGTTCATTACACATTCTATAACGAACTAGCCTTCAACTTCGTTACATTACAAAATAACAAATAAACATAACGAAACATACTCCTAATTCGTTAAACATCCATAACGAATTAGGAAGAGACTTAACTTAACATCTAGTTCGTTAAACATCCTTAACGAATTAGACTATCTTAACGAACTAGTCAATAATATAAATAACTTTTACATTATAATAATCAAACGATAAATACAAAACATAAATACAAAGACTCAAGATGCAAAACCGTGCACTAACAGACACCCCCTTGTCTTGAGCTCTTTGTCTTTAAGTTATTTGAAGCCCTTGGACTGCCAGTCTCTGCAACTGTGAATCCCATGCTCATGACACACACAAACAACACGTTGAAATTGCATTGCTCGGTCATAGTCTTCACGACGCTCTATTAATATCTTATTCTTGAACAACACATCATTGTCGGTCTCTGTCAAGTTCAAGAGCCACATCAGATCAATAATCTTAATCAGCTCGGTCTTTAAGCCCTTACCAAGAATAATAACGGACTCGCCAGTTTGATTATCATAATACCAGCGGTTGAAAGATAAATACATGTGTTGATTCAACGTCTTGACTGATACACGCTTCATTGTTTTCTGTGGTTTAACTTTAAGCACCAGCTTTTTCCAACCAGTTCTTGGATCGATCTCATCAATACGCTTGCGAATTGGGATCTGCGGCTTAAAGAATTTAAATCCGTGGTTCACCTCAAACAGCAATTGTTGGTGAAACCAACTTGCTTGGTGATTCCCGCCACGGTTAATAAAATGACGGTACGTACATCCCATCTTGGTAATGAGAGAACGTCAGTAATCATTTCATAATACTAAACGCCGTTCTCCCATTTGATGATACAAACTTTTAAAACAGAATCGAAAAGCCATGAAATAATATCACCTCAAACTTTTGACACGACCTTCAAAGAAGTCATCTGTTAGCTTTGGCATGTGCAGCGGCTTCCACTTTCAACTTTTGATCAACGCATATGTATGCATCGATAATCTTACGAGCTTTCTTGTCTCTGTAAGCAAACCAGCCTTGAATATCTTCAACGGATGGATCAGTCTTCGAATCAAATCTTGTATCAACATTTTTGCCCTTTGAATCCTTCTCCAACTGATCCTCGACTGCTTTAAAAGTTTCTTAATTAAATACTGGAGCACCCTGATCAACATTAGAGTGTTGAAATAAGTCAGGATACTCCTCAGCCGTTATATCTTTGATCTCAACTTACTCGTCTTTATAAATGAAAGACGTGTTCATTTGAATAGTTGGATCATTCAAGACATCTTCTTCATTCTCGACCTCCACATCACCTTCAGCCTCTAACACGGTTAGTTCATCGTCATTTAGACCCAGCAGTATAGAAATCTGCTCTCGTGTTAGGGACCGTTCCACGAACTGCCCTACCACAATCTCATCAGCATTTACAATGCTTCTGATTACCCCCCTACCATCAACAAATATAACAGTGTCAGCCTTTATCGACTTAATCGGCTTGACATTCATCTAATCATGAAAGACTACCAATTGTTTACCCGATTCACCTGCATCAGCACTCGTACCTGCACCAGCGGATGAGTCGTGAGTTTGTTTCATCTCACCCCCAGCACCTGACACATCAGGATCTTCATCATCGTTTCTGAGTTTCTTGAGCACATCGTCTTTGCATGTAAGCTACAAAATTATATCCTCCTATTATTTTAACTTCACCCCCTGAGACGTAACAATCTCACGAAGGGCTTTGGTCTCTTTTTGGCAAAAAGAGACATATTTCAGCACTTCTTTTGATTCTCCATCAAACGCTCTTGATTAAGACGATCAGCAGCCATCTGATTTTCATACAGACGAAGTAAGCTCAAGAGCATATTCGTCTATTGATCCTGTGTCATGGCATGAAATGAGGGAGGAACCGGATGAACAGGGCCCTGAGGAAGATTGAGCCTCATAAACGAAATATCCATCGGCGGTGGAGGCGTCATCATCGGTGTTGGTGAAACCACCAATGTAGCAGTTGTAGGCATTGGCAATGTAGATAGGATAGACTGTGGGATCATGCCAAGCCTAGGATCAGAAGTGAGTGTGGTCGTCAATGTGAGTTCCGGGGTGCTAGTAGTAAGCGGCATCGTCAGGCGTTGAATAATCGACGACCTTGGAGGCTGGACCTCCAAATGAAATAACAGAACCAGCAGTCACTTGACGTTTCCAGGTCCGGTCATCCGCAATTTCTTTCCCTTTCCTTTTACGTTCAGCAGCTTCAACAACAGCTGCCTCAGCCTCAACACGTTGTTGTTGAGCTGGATCACTACCATCACCACCATCATTATCATCACCCTCATCACCATCATTCCCACCTGGTCCTTCTTCACGCTCAGAATCCGAATCATCGTGGATCTAGTGATCATTGGGAGGACATACATAATCTGGATTGGATACGTGACCAACCAAACGTTTGAATCATGGAGGAGGAGTTTGACGATATGACTTCATCCTCCGCATAGTATCAGCTGTCATATGTTCCAACTTTAATTTATCATCGAGGCGTGTTGGATCGAGCACCGAATCACGGATTGAATCTTGAACAAACAATTGAATAAACCGAGGACAAATCAAGAATTTTGTGTGTCGATTCATGACAACACAATTCTCTTTGAGATTATCAAAGATCATATCCAAGAAATTGAAAGGTTTATTCAGAACTAATGCAACGAACGCCGATTGAAGCATTATACGACATTCGTCGAAACCTCCTTTTCGTCCACCAAGGTAGTGTATAAGAACGTTTGTAAATACTTGTATATGGGACACAAGTTCGCCTTGTTATACATGGAACTATTCAGATCACCAGAATAAAATAAACGACCAAATAGTCCGCTGATCAGTTCTTTATGATACTCGCTCAGGTCATCAATTGTATCATTGAACCTCGACACCCATTGAACGGTCTCAGTTGATATCATAACTGGTCTGACATTTACCTCAGCAGCAATGTGGTTTTTAGTCTCCACATATCTAGCAGTGTTCCAAAATCGACAAACGATGATGAATCTAACGTCAGGATTTGCTGTGACGGCATAATGAATACGTGAGCGACGGATGAACTCCAAAATCTCTCCATAAACGTCCTCGTCAGAAAAATTTGTACCAACGAAGGCACAAACATTATATTGTTTGTGATACGGATGTAGTGGAATATCTTGTTCCTGCTGTTGTTGTTGTGGCTCAGCAGCGGGAGGATCCTGATCCAAAATATCAGCCAACACTGGTAATAAAATAAGTCCAAGAATGAGTGACATAGAATCAAAATAATAAAATTAAAATAGTAAACTTATATTAAAATATTAATTATTATTATTATTTTAAAAATAAATTAACAATGTCATTCGTTAACTACAATGATTTGTTATAACGAACTGGTGGTTCCTTATGACGAATTAGCTACTTCGATATCAAGTAAATAATGTGAATTGAATCTAACGAATTAGGAGTGAATGTATAAAGAATTATAGTCTGATTAGTTATAAATAACGAATTAAAATATGATTCGTTATAAATAAGGAATTAAAGTATGATTCGTTATAATTAACGATGAAAATTCTGATTCGTGTGATTTGTGTAACGAATTGGACACGAGAAAGTTTCATTTCGTTACAATATAACGGATGGACCTTAAGCTTAATGTTTTGACTAATCAGGTCAAGGTCAAAATTACCAAGAACATCAAAAAGTCAAAATTGCAAACTGAAATCAATGCAATCAACGATGTATAGCCGAACAAATGATCACAGGGATCTCGAAAACACATTGCGAGCCGGGTCGTATTAACCATTTGTACCAAATCATGGTACACAATAGATAAATTAAGGTTTATAAAGAACTTAAAACCCGATAACAAAATCAACAAATTAACCCACAAGATCTTCATTAAATTTGACGAAAATCATCACGCTGTAATCGTTGTTACCTTAGGATTCAAAAACACGGATTATAATTTAGTATAATGATGATCGAATTTCAGAGCAAAATTCGGCAGAGTAACAGTAGGATTGTGAAGAAGAAAGGTGAATAGTGGAGACGAAAGGGTTCACGAATCCCTATATACTCTGACAATGCACATTCTCCAATGCGATGAGTCATCATATTCGTTTAAATTTGAAATAACGAATTAGGTGATTCGTTATCTTAAATGCCCACGTGGCATAACGAAATAAAGTTAATTCGTTAAAGTTTAAAACGAAACAATAACGAATTAGCTGTAATTCGTGTTTAATTCGTTAAGTTATGTTTAACGAATTACATGTCATTCGTTGCATAGTGGAGGAAGCGAAATAAGTTAACGAATTGGTATTCAATTCGTTATGAATGACGTTAATTCGTTATACATGACTAACGAATTACTTTTATGTAATTTTAAATATATTAAATAAATTAAATAAAAGAATAATTAAATGAATAAATAAATTAATACTACATTGATACCAATTGTTAAATAAATCAATGAAATCATGTATCTCGATGATCAAATAACTTAACGTGTTTTATGTTCAAAAACCCTTAACATAAAGAGAATTAAATAATATGTAAACCAAAAAGTAAAATCTTTTTGATATTTTGAAAAAAAAAAATTAGGTAAAAATATTTACAAGAAAAATATCCGAAAATTAAGAATATAAAACAGAAAAATATTTTTGAGATTTTGTATGATTTTTCAAAAACAGTACATATTTTTGGTGAGTTTGAGCAGAGAATCATATTGATCAAATTGCCCTTCCATCACAGTTTTTTATTTCAGCAATATTGTGACTGGCGTTAAGTCGGTCATTGATATTGTTGTCCACTTAAATCTTATAACAGAGTTTCAAGCGTTTCTGTGATATGATTAAATGTTCAATTTGAGCACAGATTATTAGAAACTATCAGCCTCTAATCTCGGTTCAAGCTTAATTTGATTTTTACCAAATCACCCCAACTTGACTTAAATCATTATATTGTTGATCAAAATTTGAATTTATAGAAATTTGTGAACAATGCATTGATTTTCCTTTACTATTAGTGAGTATGCATGAGTCCATCTATTGGCTTACATACACTGTATCCCCTGGGGTCCATTTCTTACTGGTATTGAGACGCGCGCAAGGGAGGAACAAATGTATGACTAACAGCGGATTTTGATCAAGTCAGTAGTTTAAATTTGTACGATGTACATCAGTCATCAAGTTTAATGACTTTGGGTTTGCTCTAAAAGCGGATGAAATATTCATGTATATGAATACCCAGATGATTAAGCCGCATAAAGACTCACAGTGTCCAGAACCTCAAAGCTTGTTATTTGCTTTATTTTATTTTTGGTGATTCAACAAATATAAGGCTTGAGTATGACAGGCTATTACATTTCCGCCATCCTTACCGAGATTTTTGTTAGAGACTAACACCTCTTTCAATTTGGCATATCTTTATGTTTATATCACATAGTTTACTCTAACAACTTGTTTAAGACCTATCAATGCACCAATGCAATTAAGCACTCAGTCTTTTAAGCTTATTTCTTGCTGGATTTGGGGTCAAACGATCATTGTACTATCATTTTCTCTTTTTGCTTCAAAAACTCAAAATTTTGAGGAGCATAAAAATAAATTCAATCGCCCCAGTCATTTTCAGTCTATAGATTAATGGCTATCCTATCAATCTACAAGTAGATAACATGACCAAAACATGCAAGCATATTCCACAAACTTAAATAACTGACATAATTTTTAGCGAAAGAATAAAGTAAAACGCATAACAATCGCCCCAAGTACTTTCCATTATCAAGTAAATGGCTCTCCCAAACATTTACAAGTAAACATTAGGACCAAACATATACACGTATATGTCCTTCAAATGTAGGTAATTGACATAATTTTCAGCTAATGTATGCAAAAATCTCTTTGGATTTTCTCTTTACATACTTAAAAACACAATCTTTTTTACTTTTTCAATTTTCTTATAAAACATAATAAAACTTCACAATCTTTTTGGATTTTCGGATTTTTCTATACATGCTGAAAACATAATAGTTTTGATTTTCAAAATTGTAGATTGTTTTTGGATTTTAAAAATATTTTAAGACAAGAAAACACAATATTTTTGTCTTTTTAAGATTTTTCAAATGTTTTTGGTTTTTATCTATACAAACGAAAAGCACAGTATTTTTGTATTTTCTAATTTTTCACCCCTAAAACCCAAAACATAATAATCAAAGAAAAATAAAAGTAAAATAAACCTAAAATAAAGATAATTAACCTTGTTTCAGTAAATTAGCAAGGGTTTTTAATTAATTTAAACCAAGCAAAAAGTTAAATCGAGTTTTGTCAAATGGTAAATAGATCGGTTTTTTGAAATTCGGTATGTACTTTCTCAAGATCGATTAATTTCTTTTCAAAACAATCTCGTATGATGTGATATCGAATTTCGATATGTTTCATTTTAGAGTGTTGCAAGGGATTTTTGGTGATGCTAATGGAAGCAGAGTTATCAATTAAAATTGGAGTTGTAAGAAACTTCAAACCGTAGTCGCGCAGATGTTGTTGGATCCATAAAACCTGGGAACAGCAACTCGAGGCTGCAACATATTCTGCTTCAGCGGTTGAAGTGAAGACCGTCGTCTGCTTCTTACACTGCTAGGAAACAAGTCGTCTTCCTAAAAATTGACACCATGCTGTAGTCGATTTGAAATTAATTTTGCAACCTCTGTAGTCTGAGTCAGAAAATGCGGTAAGTTCAAAATTATTGTCCTTGGGGTACCATAACCTGATGTCAGGATTGCCCCTCATATATTGAAGAATACACTTGACCGCTGCCAGGAGAGTCACTCGGTGACTAGCTTGGTGCCTAGAACATAAAAAAACTGCAAACATTATGCCAGGACGGGAAGCAGTAAGATACATCAAAGACCCAATCATAGCTCGATAGAGGGTAGGATCGAGGGTGTCCTCCAATTCATCCGGTGATAAATTGTGACCCACGGAGAAAGGGGTTGAAGGGATTTTTCTGGCAGATATCTTGAATCGGCTCAAGACATCGTTCACATATTTAGTCTGGTGAATAAAGATTCCTTTTGCAGACTGGTGAACTTGCAACCCTAAGAAGAAGTTCATCTCTCCTATCGAGCTCATCTCGAACTTTGTTTGCATTGACTTCTCGAATTCCTTACATAACCTGTCGTTTGTTGACCCAAAG
The DNA here is from genome assembly GCF_021521415.1 of Bidens hawaiensis. Lineage (NCBI taxonomy): Eukaryota > Viridiplantae > Streptophyta > Magnoliopsida > Asterales > Asteraceae > Bidens > Bidens hawaiensis. The sequence continues at coordinate 79,660 of NW_027497025.1, read as the reverse complement.
ATAATGCCGTCGACATATATCTGAATGAGGAGAAGATCATCACCAATATGCTTATAAAATAAAGTGCAGTCAACAGTCCCACGCTTGAAGCCGTTATCAGTCAGATGGTCGGTAAGCGTGCCATACCAAGCTCTCGGGGCTTGATGTAGACCATAAAGGGCCTTGTTTAAGCGGTAAACTCGGTCCGGATAATCAGGATCTTCAAAGCCAGGAGGTTGTAAAACAAACACTTCCTGGTGTAATTTACCATTGCGAAAAGCACTTTTCACATCCATTTGATAGACTTTAATATTCTTGTAAGCCGCGTAAGCCAGAAAGATTCATATAGATTCCAATCTTGCAACCGGAGCATATACCTCAGTGTAGTCAATACCCTCTTGCTGATGGAAACCTTGCACCACTAGCCGTGCTTTGTTTCTTACGATCACATCACGATCGTCCTTTTTACATTTAAATACCCACTTAGTCGGAATAGGTTTCTTGACTCTAGCAGGTTTATCGATAAGATTCAAAACACCTAGTCTGTTAAACTATTGCAATTCCTCTTGCATTGCTTCTACCCAAGAAGGATCTTCAAGTGTCTTACGAGTCAACATTGGCTCTACTTGGGATAGAAAGCAAGTCTATTTGGCAAGATTTACAATTCCAGAGGAATGTAGATCCGCATAAGCACATATTACATTATTGTCACTTGACGAAGCAACTTGATGAAGTGTTTGAACACCCACATCAAGTTCCCCAATGATGTTTACCTTTGGATGATAATTATGAATCCGAATAGTGGGATTCTCAGGAACAACAATATTGTCAGTTAAATTAGTAAGATTCTCCTCAGCATCATGAGACGATTCACCAATCTCATGTGTTTAAGGGAATGGAGCCGAGGAAGAATCAACAAAATGACCATCATCAGATGAGATCGAAATCACACCCGATGTATCAGAAAGATCATCTTGTGAAGCATCAACATAAACAGACCTAGAAAATCTTGGAAGTGAGAATTGATCTTCCAAATACGCACGAACCAAATCTTCATCAGGTTGATCTTCCATTTGACTGAAAGAATTGAATAAACTCTCATAATCAAACATCCAATCAGGACCTTTATCATGAGAAGGAGTGGTGTACCTTTGACAATAAACATGATACCATTCCTCTACACAACCCGAGGTAAAGTTAAATACTCTCTTCTTAGGTGATGCATAACCTAAGAAGAATCCTTCAACTGCCTTTTCTTCAAATTTACTCATATCTCGTTTCAACATCGTACAGGGACACCCAAATGGTTCCAAGTACTTTAAATTAGACTTTCGTTTGTTCAAAAGCTCATAACTCGTCTTTTGGTGTCTCTTAACTGTCAGAACTCGATTAAGCGTATAACAAGCAGTATTCACATCCTCGTTCCAAAATTAAACAGGAAGCTTAGAATCTGCCAGCATAGTTCTAGCGGCTTCAATCAAAGTTCTGTTTTCCTTTCAGCAACATCGTTCTGTTATGGTACATAAGGAGCACTATATTCTCGATGAATTCCCTTTTGAACACAAAAGAAATCTAACACGTTGTTTCGAAACTCCGTACCATTATCACTTCGAATACGTCTCACTTTTAGTTTATATAGTGATTCGATCATAATGATTAAGTTTTGAACCAGAACGGGTGTTTGATCTTTTGAACTCATAAATAAGACCCATGAATATCTAGAATAGTCATCGGTAACTACAAGACAATACCAATCTCCAGCGATACTAGCATGATTCACAGGACCAAAAAGATCCATATGGAATCGTTCATGAGGAGTTTAAATGGAATTCATTAACTTAGGTGGATGTGACTTTTTCTTCTGTTTGCCTTTCTTGCAAGCAACACAGTGGTCAGACAATTTAAATATTTCAAGGAAACACCGTTGACCAAGTCATTAGTCATTAAATAATTCATTTCCTCACATGAATATGTCCCATTCTTCTATGCCAGAGAATCTTGTCCTTTTCAGTTTCTTTAGAAATGAAACATGTTTCCACATAAGTAGACGCCTTAGAAGACATGATTAACACATAAATATCATTCGATCGAGGGGATCGCATGACAACCACGGGAATGACGTATCCCGGTTTCAAAATCAGACATTCTTTATTAGTAAAAACAGTCGTGTATTTCTTGTCACAGATTTGCGACACACTTAATAAATTATGATCAACTTTATCATAGTAATTGACTTTCTCAAACGTAATATGCCCATTCAAAACTTCACCTTATTGTGTTATCATACCCCCAGAATTCCCAGCAAAAGCCACATACCATCCTTGAATTTTTCAAACATTTGTTAAGAGGTTGAGATTTCCAGTAATATGACGAGAACATCCACTGTCCATTATCCAGTTTTCACCAGACATGGTCTTGGATGTACCCTCATTAATTTTGGGCATGCAAGCAAAAGTAGTTGGAAGCTTTTCACACGAGTCGTCAGAATCAGACTCAGTATCATTTTCAGACGATAGCTCACTCTCACTTGCATCTTGGAAGTTCTCATTTGTTTCAAACATGGCTAAGTTTGCTTGATTTTCATTACACATTAATCTTTGTGACCAATCAGTTCCATCAGCAGCCAGCAAAGCTTGAGTTCCAGATGTTTATGGTTTCTTTTCAGAAGATGTATCAGCTTCATTACCTCGTTTCACAAAAGAACTACGATCTTGAGTTCTAGGACCAGTGTATTCCTTCTTCGGCTTATCACATTCCTTGGCAAAATGTCCAAATTCTTGACAATTGAAACATTTAACCTTCAGTTTATCAAACCCAACCTTCTTGTTTAGTGATGGAAGATCTTTGCCAGTCCTTTTCATAAAATTTTTCACCTTTCTGACGATCATTGCCATATTCCATTTCAAATCCATGAGATCTAACTCATCAGGATCAATTTGATCATAGTCTTCATCAGTCAAATCACTAGTTGCAATCTTACTACTCACCAGATTCTCATAGGAAGTCATGGAGGCAGTCAAGAAAGCAAAGTTTTGTTCAGCCTCCTTCATGTTTATGTTTGGTGGTGCAGAGAATTGATTTGCAGTAGTTGAATATCCAGACCCACCAGAAGAACTAGAAGCACCAGGTGACCCAGAATTACCAGTAGTGAAGAAGCATGCATTATAGATAGTTGTAGCATTTTCACATGCATTTTGTGTAAGAAATGTGATGATTGGAGAAATTGTTGAACTCAAGGGCATATTCCCACCATAAAAAGCTGGATCTTGACTTTCCTTAGAAGACTTTTGACATTTAAGATCATATTCTCGTGATTCGATCTTTTGCATGAATTCAGAGGGCGTCAGATCTTCATTGTTGAAGTAATTATTCTCTTTCAGCACCATTAAGAAAGTCGAGTAATAACTCGGTAAAGCACCCTTAATTTTGTCTATCTTATCTGAGTCAGAAGGTTCCATTTTCATTTTATCCGTTTCGACTATAGATGGTTAAACCGTGTTGTCATCTCTTCAACAGTCTCACCTTTAAGTAAGTTAAAAATTTCTAAATTGAAACTTTAACATCACCTTCTTTCTTTCTGCAGTATTGCCCATACTTCTCATACAAATGTGTTGAAACAACGAAGCACAAATCTTGATGCTACCGACTTGATGAAATATGTTTTCAGGTAACGCCATTGTAAGAGTTAAGTATGCTTCGTTTCAATTTCCAAAGCTTTCTTTTCTTCCTGAGAATATTGTGAGATGGCTGTAGGTGTGAATCCAATTGTTTCACATCCAATCATTGGAACAGTATACACTTCATCCAAACAATAAGAACAATCAGGGTGAGCAGAACCTAGATGAGCACGGAAACGAGGTTCCCATTTAGCAAAATTGCTAAATTTCATTAGTCGTGGACATTTGGAATGAGATCCAATTTCTGTGTCCAATTGCAACATTTGCTGCATAAGTACATTTTGGGAAGTTAATGCGTACAAACCAGCCATCTTGATAAATAACAAAATAATCAAACTTCAAGGACTAAACTTGAAAATATATTAACGAACTTGGAACATGAAGTATAACGAACTGTGAACAGTGTTTGTAACGAACTATGATAACGAATCAATTATAACGAATTGAAAGTTATGTGAGTAACGAACCAGGAACAGTGTCACACAGATTAGGATATAACGAATTATCAAATGAACTTAGTCAACGAATCAGGTCAAGTTGACGAATCAGTTTGACGAATCAAGATTAACGAAACCAAATTCAAAGTAACGAATCAAGGTAACGAATCAAGTAACGAATCACTAAGTCAATCTTAACGAATCTGGTTAACGAATCTCTGATTCAAGGTAACGAATTAAGATAACGAATTTGCTACAGTTGATAACGAATCAACTATAACGAATCAGGTTGTTAAAACGGTTATAACAAACTCTGACAACTCTTGCCACGTGGAAAAAGTTTGTTAGATATGAGATTAACGAATCAGACCACGTTTCTGACGAATTATATGACACGAATCAACCTCGGTGACGAATTAGATAACGAATTAAGTAACGAATCGTTTAAATTTAACGAACTGCAATAAAGAATTGCACAAAGATGATGAATTTTCAACAAATGATGAAGATCTTCAAAACTTCATCATCATTTTCCAGATTTCTGGAAAACTAAGAACAACTAAACAAACTAACAAATCTATAATACTCTTTCAATATTACACCAATTCTGCATACTATAGTTAAAATTACTCGCAAATCCACTGCGAAACCAAATCTTAACATCCCGTAAACCAAATCACTCAATCACGAGTCCAATTTAACCAAAATTACACCCCTGTTTCGACCAAACATATATCCAATCCAACACAATTCTTAACACAATCCAATTTCCAATTCCAATCAACCTCACACGTCCAATACCTTACAGATCACAAATTAAACCAAACTCAATCCATAATTACTCAAATCAATAGAGAATTTGATCAAATTCAAACCTGAAACTAAATAACACCAAACTAATACAATTATGCCTTTAATTAACGAATTAACACATTATCAAGAGCAATCGAACCACGAAAGCTCTGATACCACTTGATAGAACACGGATCTAACTCAGATCTAAAACAATTATCACTTAGGTCTAATACCATGAGGATCTATTTCATGATTACTCTATACTATTAGATTATATTAGGTGTATATATGTGTATATATTATAGTAATACGTTATATATGAAGCTTTGAGCGAGAGAACAATTGGACAGCAATTCAATAAGGTTAATCAAAACTTAAATTAAACAGAGGTGAACGCCTCTATATATAGAAGATGGGTCTAGTTCGTTACACATTCCGTAACGAACTAGCCGTCCACTTCGTTATATTACAAAATAAAAAATAAACATAACGAAACAGACTCCTAATTCTTTAAACATCCTTAATGAATTAGGAGGAAACTTAACTTAACTTCTAGTTCGTTAAACATCCATAATGAACTAGTCAATAATATAAATAACTTTTACATTATAATAATCAAACGATAAGTATAAAACATAAATACAAAGACTCGAGACGCAAAACCGTGCACTAACGCAATTTATCTATCATTTGCCAAAGGTTGGATCAAAATTTCATTTAAAAACATTTTAAGCTTCTATGAAGTTTGTAACCAAATAATCATATCACTTCCCATGTAGAAAAAAGAACCAAAAGCCAAAAAATTTTAATTTTTTTTATAAATCACACGTACACGCTTTTTGTATTTTTGAATTTTCTCCCCCCCCCCCCTAAATTTGTGCAAAACTTTTAACAGAAAGAAAAACTTGTATGTACAAATTTAACCTCCAAAAGACACAATCGTCGAAACATAGCATTTTAAATCTGGTTGTTACGACCGGTTTTGTAAATAACTCCGCCACATTATTATCAGTGTGAACTTGTTCAAGATGAATCAATTTCCGGTCATAACTGTCTTGAATGAAGTGAATTTTTATAAGATGCTTTGTTTTAAAATGCTGAACAGGATTTTTAACAATAGCAACAGCAGCATCATTATCACAAAAGATAGTTTTGTCAAGAAATTCCAAACTGTAATCCATCAATTGGTGTTGCATCCAGATAACCTGTGAGCAGCAGGCAGAAGCAGCAACGTCCTCAGCCTCAACAATGGATGTAGACACTATTTGTTTTTTCTTGCATTGCCATGAAATAAGTCGATCACCAAAGAATTGACATCCAACAGACATAGATTTCCTGTGAATATCATCACCTCCATAATTGCTGTCAGCAAAAGCAAATAGATCAAGATATGAGTTTTTGTGATACCAAAGACCTAGCTTCAGTTTCCCTTTTAGATATCTAAAAATACGTTTAACAGCAGTTAAGTTTGAAAGTTTAATATTAGCCTGGAAACGTGCGCATTGATAGACTGCAAATATGATGTCGGGGCGACTAGCATTGTGATACATCAGGGATCCGATCATTGATCGATAGTATGTTTGATCTACGGATTTCCCTTCAGGATCAGATGACAGAAGAGGTCTATCCGCCATAGGATTCGCCGCACACTTAGAATCTTGGAAATCAAACTTTGCCAATATGTGCTCAACATATTTCCCTTGATGTAGCAAGATTCCTGTCGAACTCTAACGAACCTGTAACCTAGAAATGTCGTCATATCCCCCAACGAACTTATCTCGATTCTCTTATTCGTTACCTCCTCAACTTCAGAACATAGAGCAGTACTGGTGGAACAAAAAATGATATCGTCCACATAAATCTGAACCAAGATCATATATTTCCCAATAATTTAAGGAACCAAGTCTGATCGATAGTCCCTCGCTTGTAGCCATGTCCCAGTTGATGAGCCGTCAGAGTGTCATACCATGCCCAAGGAGCTTGATAACGACCATAGAGAGCTTTGTCTAACTTTTAGACATGAGTAGGATGCTTCGAGTCAGTAAAACCCAGTGGCTGATCCACATATATCTCCTCCTTTACTTATCCATACAGAAATGTCGTCTTGACATCCATTTGATAAACCGTGAACCCCATGTAGGAATAATATGTCAAGAAAATCTGAATGGCCTCAAAACGAGTCATTGGAGCTTACACTTCGGTGTAGTCTAAACCTTCAACCTTACGTAAACCATGAACCACAAGCCGCGCTTTGTTTCAAACAATAACCCCACTGTCATCTTGCTTGTTACGAAAAACCCTTCTCATGTCTAATGCCCTTTTCCCGAAAGGTAACTCCACCAATCTCCAAACCTTGAGTTTATCAAACTGATTTAGCTGTTCATGCATAGCATCCACCCAACTTGGTTCTTGCAATGCCTTCTCAACAGACATTGGTTCAATTTGAGAAATAAATCACGAATATAGACAACTTTAGACGTGTCCTGTTTGACTTCTGGTTGAAACTCCTACTTCAAGTGGACCTATGATGTTCTCGATCAGATGATCCCGTTGAATCTTTTGGGAGCAGAATGATCAGGAACGGAGCTCGTAGTAGGCAAGTTAGTTGGGTCTTCAAGGAGTTCAGAGAGCGGATTCCTCCATCCAGATACCGAGGTATTGTGCAAGTACAAGGTCCTAGCAATGTATTCGTTTGGTATGACATCTGGAAATAAAATACTACCAAATATTTGACAAATGGTGCTCTCCACATCTACTGATGAAAAATTGGCCGCATGTGTCTTAGCTGTGTGCAGTTTACATACTTCAAAAGACCTTTGTGAAGACACAGTCTCAGTAACATGTTCTTGTGGACTTGTAGACAGAAGCTGACCAATATCGAACGATTCCGACAGATCGATACCCTGCACCAGAGACTTTTGAAAACTGACAAAGATGTCATCTTCTTCATCAACAACATTTGAATCCCCCTGCACCTGAGTTTCCTGCATCAGCAACTGGAAACCCATTAATGGCTTAAACAGTTCATTATAATCAAATAACCAGTCAGAACCGAACAAGAGCATTGGTTTCATTCTCCACTAGCCAGCGCACATCATTAAATTCCATAATCTACTTCGTTGCCTTGTTATAAACTCTATAGGCAGTGTGACTGGCATACCCAACGAAATAGCAATCATCAGCTTTAGCACCAAACTTTGGAGTTGATTTTTGATTCAGCATAGTGCATGGGCATCCAAAAACACGAAAATTTGCCACAGTGGGCTTGTGACACTAGATGAACATAACACGATATTGAACATAACACACTGTGTTCTTCAGCCTAAAAGAATAGAGGTAGCTTCGAGTCACACAACATGGTTCTAGCAGCCTCAATGAGAGTTATGTTCCTTCTCTTAGCTACACCATTTTGTTGCAGTATACGAGCTGAGCTGTATTGTCTGAGTACCTCATTTTTGGCACAAAAGTGATTCAGCATTTAGTTATTGAATTCCGTTCCGTTGTCACATCGAATACCTTTAATCTTCAAATTGAGTTGATTCTCCATAAGCGCCACAAAGCACTTTATCAATTCTGCAGTTTTACTCATGTTTGACAAGAAAGACACCTAAGTAAAATGTGAGTAGTCGTCAGTTATAACCAGAAAATATGAATTGTGAGAAAGACTCGAAACATGAACAGGACCCAACAGATCCATGTAAAGCAATTGAAAAACTGAGGAAATTGGATTGACCAGTTTTGGCTTGTAAGATTTATGATGATGTTTGGCTAAAGCATAAGCTACACAGTTCTTAACTGTTACAAAATCTTTAACTGGCAAACCACGGACAATGTTGTTTTTAGCAAGACGGTTTAAAGTTTTAACACTCTCATAACCAAGATGACAATGCCAAAGCATGGCATTATGTTCCGACACTTTTGAAAATAAACATGTGATTTCATATGGAACATTTTTATTCATGTCGATCACGTAAGCATTATCTTTTCTTTATGATTGAACAACTAGCCAATCTTCTTGTATGATGAAACCAGGTATTAAAATTAGACTCTCTTTGTTTGTGAAATGTGTTGAAAAACCCTCGTCACTGATCTGCGAGATACTAAGCAGGCCGTGTTTCAACTCCAGAACAAAATTAACATTCTCAAATTTAAGAACACCATTACTTACAGTACCCTTCTGTGTGATCTTTCCCTTTTCTCCTAACGCAAAGGAAACATACCCTCCATTAAATATTCGAATGTTGTGCGTTCTCCTATCACGTGCTTGGAACAACCACTATCAATATATCAATGTCTGATGATATTCCTCCATAGCTGTTCCTGCACGATGTGCGAGATTAGTTAGTTTTTGGTACCTAGTCAATAGTAATGTTGGGTACTCCTTATTCATCTAAGCAAGCTACGGGTTACCATGACATGTCTTCTTGGTTATCTAAGATCGAGAAGGAAGTCTTTTGTGTTTTGGACACCGAAGATTTAAGCACGTTGGATTTTGGTTTGCAGATCGATTTCGATCTAGAGTTTGGATTTGGCGTCGGGTCCGAAATCGATTTTCCATCACGCTTTAGAAACATGGTAGGCTTAGTCTGATGGGAATTCAACTTGGCGGACTTGTTTCTTTTCCAATCACTGTCAGAGGGTTTGCCTTGTGATATCTTGATTTATTAGGACGAAATTTATTGAAGGTATCTCGAGGAATATTCCTCTAATTATGTCTGTAGTACGAGACATAAGGATGGTGTGGGCAATTTCTGGCAATGTGACCAGGAATGCCACAATTAAAACATGTTTGCCTTTTAATATAAAAAAGCATTGTGGTCAACCCCTGGCCTTGACTTGTTGTGTGAGCCAGTTTGTCTCGCTTTGGACAGGACATTTGATTTATTACAATTATGAACACTTGAACTTCTTTACCAAAATTGGGTGATAAACATTTATGCAAACTTTTATCTTTATCAAATTTATTTTAAACCGCACCACCAGTTTTAAAAGTTTTAGAAGAATAAACCACACAATTGTCTTTGATCTTAAAAACAGAGCCCACACAAACATTAGTAGCAACAGAATTCAAAACAGACAAATTTAATGAAACATTAGAATTAATGTCTTTATTATTCAAATAAGGTAAATCAACCTCCTCATCAGTCCAATCCAATATAATTACTTCATCTGCACATGAAGCAAACAAATGAGTATCGTTCATTCTCAATGTTGGTTCAGTATATTTGACAGAACCGTGAATAATTTTTCCATTTGCAGTCGGCTTGCCGTACTGTATGAACGGTTCCATTGTTTCCTCTTCTTTAGTAAAAGGAAGCCCAATGTAATTTCATTATATGGAGGAGGAACCACATTGTACCCAATACCCTCACCCTTGTTCTCTTTCCATTTTAACTGTTTTTCAATCATAGATTCAACAACAGCACTAGAGACATCGAATTTCTTATAATTGAATTCAGCGTCTTTAAATTTATTAGTTAATTTTGCAATCTCCAACTTAGAAGTGTCTAACTCGGCGGTTAGCTCGGGGATTTTCTGTTTAGCATCTAAGTGGCGACATCATTTTACGCTAAAATCTGTTTGAAGTTTTGAGAAATCCTTTTGTTGTGTTTCTAGTTTATCTTTTAAAGCTTTTTCAAGTTTCTTAAGGGTGAAATTTTCATGTTTTATGCCCTCAATTTCTCTAATCAGATTACTATTGTGAGCTCTATACAAATCTATCTTATTAATGCTAGATTGAGAACATAATTAAGAACATTCCTTAGAAGAGTCGGAAGAAGTAGAGGCCATGAAAGCAAACTGAAGCTCCTTTACTTGTTCCTTTGCATCATTCTCTTCTTCAGTAACATCAATCTAAGCCAAGTTAGCAGTCTGATTGTTGATGTTGAGTGCTGGCATATGGTAATTCCAATCAAACTATTGGGCCACCAATCCCCGCTCATTCTCTCCAGCAACAGCTGCACTTTCTCCTCTAACACCACCTAGCGGAACTAATGCCCTTTCCCGGTTTACCTCCTTAGCAGGATTCGTGCATTCACGAGCAAAGTAACCCGGCGTGTGGAAGTTATAACACCTCAACGTCTCTTTATTGAATCCCACTTTCTTGTTAGCTGGAAAATTCCAGTTGTTTCTATATGTTCTCTTGGTTAAATTCTTTTAAATTCTTTTCTCTAAACATTGCCATGGCTATTTGCCAAGAGATATCCATTTCCTCTACATCACCAGGATGAATTTTATCCAACTCAGCAACTATGACTGTTTGAACCATATCTCCAACAATAAAAACATTGTAGCAGTTCATGAAACCTACATTAAGACAATGTTTTCTTGAGTCTCCTTTGAAATAGCAGGAAATTGAGTGGGAGACTGACTGTAAGACCCAAAAGCTGATTGGGGCTTAGTTCCTGGAGCAGGTTGTTGAAAGAACACAGGTGCAGGTTGTGGTGGTGGCTGAGTAAATTGACCTTAAGAGGACCTAAATATTGAGAAGTTGTTATGAGCCTTCTGTGGCTGAGTATATTGACCTTGAGAAGACTTGAACAAAGAAAAATTGTCTTGTGATATGAGTGCATTATTGGAAGCAACACTGTAGCCAGCTGCATTGTAGGAGTTGGCATAATTTATAGTATGTTGCTTATCATCCATGTCACATGACTTATTGATAGACATCACTTCTGACAAACTTAATCTGGCTAGATCCTATGTCTTCTTGATCACTGCAACATTCATGTCCCAACATTGTGGCAAAGAGTTGAACAACATGTTATTTTTTTCGATAGAAGACAGATTGATGTTTGAAGATCTCATTTTAGTGACCAACGTAACAAATCTCTGACGCTGTGTTCTAAAGACTCTCCTAGAACATGATTGAACATATTGAACTTTTGTCTCAGTAGATCATGTCGACTCCTTCTCATATCCTCGTTTCCCTCATACACCTTAATGAGAACTTTTGTCTCAGTAGATCATGTCGACGCCTTCTCATATCCTCGTTTCCCTCTTGAATCCTTGAGCAATTTCAAGTGAAAGTGCCATTGTTAGAGTAGCAAGAGCCTTTTCATCTTCTTCAATCTTTTCAAAATCCGCTTCGTAGTACATTTCGACGGGCTTTACAACTACTTCAGTATTATTCTCTCTCTGATAAGTGATAGGGCGAGGACCCCTGACATTGCTTCTCCAAATCTTTGTGTCCTTCATCTTCACATACCTCTCGAACCCGAACTTCCATTCAGCAAACCCCTCATGAGACAGTAGACGGGGTACACGAGTAGTAGTTCCCATGATGGAGCCCAACTCTTGATGCAAAGCAGCATTTTATGATGTGTTACTTAATTAGTCCATTCTAAACTATAGTCCAAATAAACAATCCAATATAACAGTCCAATAACTAAGACCCAAAGAGACCAGGCCCAATTTCAACTAAGACCCGAAAACCCAATAACAAATAACCAGCAAATGATCCTGAGAACCCTGAAGCTGAGCCGAGAACCGTGTAGTCTGACCAAGAACACTTGGACAGAGGACACAGTACACACCAATAAACCCGAGAACGATGTATCTTGGTCGAAAACTTATAATAATTGTTGAGAACCCTTGTTATAGTACCCGAGAACACAAAAATATTGTCGAGAACAAATAAGCCGTTTGACTTGGTAAGCTTGGTAAGCAAATCAGATCTCGAAAATTCACGGAATTGAATTTAAACCAAATATTAAGTCAAAAATATCCCAAAAAAGGCTCAACTAAGTTCGATGAACACGCAGAACACACTGGTCTTGATTTCCAAAAAGTTTCCAAAGAGCATTAACCAAGAACACAATTCTGAATCAATGATATCACCAACACCGTGCCTAGAATAGGTCTATAGGCTTTGATACCAATTGTAAGTCCCAATGAAGGATCTTTAAATGTGATATCACTTAAACCCGTTGTTAGGCACAATCTAACAACGAGTTGATTCAATATAAATACGAACAAACACAAGAAACACAAAATATGACTTCAAAACACACATTATATTCGACGTCATGTGCTTAAGCCCTCAACAGTGATTACAATGAGATATGAATGATAAAGAAAACTCTCATCTCTCAACGTTCTATGAATGACCGACTGCCTTAAAGACCTAGTTACATGACATATATAGTACCAAACACCCTAAGCCCAAGCCCGTTCAAACGGACCACCTAAATCAAGTGATTCAGTGTTAGCCAAAGCCAAGCCCACAATGATTAAGTACAAACCATATAGGTGTAGCCCAACATAAATTAATCCCATTCTTCCACCTGCCCCTATACTTCGGGGATTTGAAATTCAAAAGAATTTTTATAACGCCCAAAAAAACAACCATTGATAAAACTCTCTCCTCGCCTTTAATCCCTCATATTATAACTTGTTCTTTCGACAGTCTCATCCATCGTCGTTTCTTTAAGAAAGGTGCAATACTTCTTTCTTCAACTCTTATTTCCATCATGGATTCCAAAGAATACATGGCTACCCAGTTTCTAGTCGCCCTCAGGGTAAGGTTGCCCTTTATACCCCGTACTTCGACCAATCCAACCTTCGATAAACTTTTTCCCAAGTTTTTTGTCAATGTTTTGGAATATCATGGGACCATCCTTTTGTTGCGGCATGCTCCTCAGATTTACGGATTCACAGGGGGCCTCAGGCCCTACTTAGTTGACTGACAATGACAAAGGCTTGCGAAACTAAGTAGGTTTGGAATATCATGGTGTTTGTTTGGGCCAATTGGCTTCTGGTGGTGTTGTTAGGGTACTCATTTCGAGATTATTTAGCATTCCCTAGGTTATGAGACTACCCTACCGATGTATCGAAAGTTCTTTCAACTTGCCAAGAATGGGAACTGCTTCACTGTAAATGAGAAAACCCGTTGTGAGTCTGGGCTGATATCAAGCACAGTTGGTTTTACCTCCATTCGGAAAGATAAGTTTTTCTTTCTTTCAAACTCTAACTTACCTTTTTCTCAATGTGTGGTGGAAGCATAGGCTTGCTTTGAACCCTTTCGAGCCTAAGGTTGATGACCTTGATGCTAATTTTCTAAATAAACTTCAATCTGTGTCTTTTAGACTTCGGACTTTTCCGGAAGAGTTTCTTGTTTATTTGGTCCGTAGCACCAAATGGCCTTTTCTTCATACCGAGCCCAAAGTTTCCAGTGATGGAAAGGTAATGTTATACTTTATTTATCCTTTTTATTATATCTCCTTTTGAAAGAGCCCAAGATTTTCAATGATGGAAATGGTATGTTATACTATATTTAGACTTATTATTTTATCTCCTTTTGATCTTGACCTTTCTTTGCTTTGCTTTGCAGAAATGGGTGCTTTGGATTTCCTTGATCTTGAAGAGTATTCATCCGCTACCTTTGTTTCTACCGAGCATGCTCCTGGTCATCCAAATGTTGTTGAGTGTACCAAGGACTTTCGCAATTCTGAAGGCTATGTTGCTACCTCAACCTATGTTCCCCCAACCAAAGGTATTGGTAGGAAGGTTGTTCCTACTTCTTCCCGAAGTAATAAAAGGTTGAATGTAGCTTCTGCTTGATGCTCCTCTGTTGTTTATCATATTGATCTTGACGAAGATGCTACTCTTGTTGCCTCAATCACTTTGCTCCTTTCGTCGGGGAGAAGCTTCCTAGAAGCTCCACTCCTTCTCTTTTGATGGTACCTTCAAAGACCAGTTTTGAGAACAAAGCAACCACTATAAACCCTAAGAAGGCTAATGTTGTAACAACTCGGACTTTTCAATATTTATATTTTTATTAAAACCCGACTCATTTCTAGTTTCGGGATATTATGCCACATTTATCGATTAAATTAACTATTATTATATTATTATTTAATTAATTATACAATACATAATTATAATTTTCATGTTTTGGCAAAAATGACCCAAACTTAAACTATTACCGCATGTTGTACCCATTCTAAAACCATAGGGACTAGAGTGCAAATTTATATTAACCAATTCAAATTTGGTTAACCCAAGATCCAAAGCCCAAACCCTAGACTCGTTTATTGAACCCGTTTACATTATAGGAAGTCTTGGACCTCAATTTTCACAGATTTTATAGAAATTGAATCAATGGATGTATCGTGCATACCATCTTCGGCTTAACCGACGTTGTAATTATGTTAACTCGATCAAAATGATCCATGTTGCTTAATTTATACTAGCCGACACCCTTTGATCATCAATCTATATCATAACGTGCATTATTATTCAATTAAGCGTATGTATTACCTCCTTATACCAACACAAACGTTACCCCCATATTTAATTTAATTGTAATCCTATGTTTTTGCCGTCATTATTTGTTTACTAGCCGATTACTCGTCGAACGTTTTAATAATCAGTATGTCATCTATTGAGGTAATTGTGTTTATAGTCCTATTCGTCAATGTTCCTATTTCATTAACCCTAAGGTTAATTAAACAAAAACTTAACAGATTTGTTAGATTTGATGATTAATAAATCTGAGGTTCATATTGAAAGTTGAGTTTGTGTTGGTCTGGTTTTAGTATTTATGTATCATAGTTTAAGCAGATGTGCACCCAACTCAGTTCGCTTGGGGTGCGTTTGTGTGGATCGCTTGGCTAGAGGCCGGGGGCGCGGGATCGAACCCCCAGCCCATGTTTTGTTTATTTTTTTGATTTTTATTCTTGTAAAACACATTATTAATATATCTAATCAGTTACCAATATTATAAAATCAATAATTAATTTGTATTTTACAAAAACCGACATATTAACCGATCACTTTTCCAAACCTTGGTTTAACCATATATATATGTATATATATGTGTCTATATATATATATATGTGTGTGTGTGTGTGTGTGTGATTATGAAAATCGGTTAATTAAATATAAATTTAATACCTAGTAAATATAATAAAATATAGCTTAAGTATTTTTATAAATTTATAAAATCTAAATAATGAGATTTTTCTTTTTAAACAAGTAAATACACTAATAATATATTTTATTTAAAATAAAATAAATGGTTAAAACAATCTCTTTATATATTCTATCAAGGTTTTAAATATTTATTTAAGTATTTATTTATAACTATAAAGTTTTATAACTAAAATATTTCTTATCAATTAACATTGTTAAATTAATTATTAATGTGTTTTATACATTATTGTTTACTCACAACTTTTAATTAAAGATAACCATTTTAAATAAATAATAAACTTAGTTAAGTCTTTATCTCAAATACCCGTTCAACTTTAAATTTTTATTAGTGCATCTATTGATTCGTTGTATTCTTTGGTTATTATTAATACTTAGGATACGTTCATTGATACACCTCGAGCGTGACGTTATCTTACCGTTTCACGTATTTATTCTCGTTTTCTTAATTGTTAAGGTGAGTAACTCATTCCCCTTCTTTTTACTTATTTTTAACAATTTTGGGGACATATGCGTTCGTAGATATTTTATTACTATATATTACTCAACTTGCAACTGTTAATCATGTGTGTTTAACAATTTATGCCTAACGTGTTATATGCTTATATGATTTATTTGAATACATTTTGGAGAGGTACAACATATTCTCAGACTAGTATGATTATACGCCCGTCGTGTTAGCCATCGTCCAGTTCATCTGGCAATGAGCTTACCGACAACATATTTACTTGCTCATTTGGTTAAATTGCTTATCTCACTTGACACTGTTTACTCTTTTATTTATTATTATATAATCATAAAAGTCTGGTGTTTTACTCACTCAACCTAGTGTTGACAACATTATTGTATTCTTAACGCATATGCAGGTAATCGTGTGATATGATTATCAAGTTCATTTGAAGAAAACTTAGGGTTGCATGTTAGACAGAAGATAACAAGAGCTTGAATTATATTTTGTTTTTATTATGTTAATTATGGATTGTTGTATTTGTTATTCGAATCTTGTTGGAATATTTGAAATTAAACAATAGATAATGTCACATTAAATATTGCATAGTAGTACTTTGAGAGCTGTGCGCAATCATGAACAACGCCATAAGTTGAGTCAAGAAAGGAATTATGTTGTTGAGGAAAGGAGAATCGTTGAAGTTGGGAGGAGAAAACTGGCTGATGATTGTAAGAAGCTAGAAGTTGAGATCCACAAGCTAGCTAATTAGAAGCTTTCCTCTAATGCCACCATCGATGCCCTCTAACGACAGGTTGATGAGCTTCTCACTGTGAAGCGTTTATTGTTTTAATGGGGTTTCCTCATGTCGTTTCTTACCTTCTTCATAGTGGTGAGTTCAACTCTATTCTTAGTGACACATATTACGAAAGCTATAGAGCATGGTAGGCACAATGGCTTATCGATTGGGTTTGAGGCATGTCAGGCTGGTCGTTCTCTAGAGGATCTACTTGCCTACCGGCCTTATGTTGCAGTGTTTTTCGTTGCCGCTATTAAGGGAATGAAATTGATTACCTTCCCATACCTTGAAGCCATTGATCTATTTCATGATCTACCCTTTTCAGCTTTTCAAAACATCGTGCCGGAAGGTCTCAAGAAAGACATTACTCAGCAGGTGATCGAAGCCATGGTGCATAAGGTTGTTGACAAAATTGGTCCTGATAAGGATGATCAAGAGGAGGATGTTGATGATTGGAGTTCTGTTGTCGAAACACCTGCTACCGATTCTCCAGTTGACCAACCTGTTGATAGTGCCGATAGGGAAGTTGGGGTTACTCCTTCCCCTTCCACTGATGTCGAGCGCACTCCTTCCCCTGTAAGAGAAGTTGAGGACACTCCTCCTACCACTACGGAAACTTCCCTTAGGGACCTTGATGATGATGTTGACATGCTACATGGGGATCTTGAAGACAAGATTGCTAAAGCTTTTAGGAAGGAGGCTGTTGTTGGTGACGACAAGTAGATTACTTGTTTATTTTAAGCTTCATGCGTGAAGCTTCATTTTTGATAGTGTATGCTTTTGTTGGAAAATACAAACTATCTTTATATTTGTGATGTATGGTAGCACCCCTTAGATTGCTTTATGTTTTAATATACTTCGTAGTTATTTATATTGTTTCTTTGTGTTTTTCATGATTTTTTGTTATTTTGCAATGTTTTTAAAACTTTGTTAAGGATTGATGCTGCAGACACCCTTCCTTATCTTAGTAACTAAGAACCGATGCAAAGAATATCCCATCCGCTATTTGTCCACAAAGTTTTGTTAACTTGTTTGTGGTATATTGTTACATAAGTCCTTAGCTTTCTGAGCTAATGAACGTGGTAAGCTTCTAGCTTCTTGTACTTATTAAGCAAGTTGGTGAGAAATGATCAATCTTGTTACATAGAGATAGTTTACTTCTATGTACTCCATGGATTCGTATTGTTTTAGGGACTCAACTTGTATACATGAAGATATAGTGTCTTGTTACCCGTTGAGCGATATGGCCTAGGAGCTCAACACTGGACATGAGTAGGTACTACGCGAGACCTCATGGAGCCTTGTTTGGAGGGCTGAACCATATATAGGGTAATAAACAAGTTTGTTACTCAAAATATGATATAATTCATTGACTTTCCACTTACATTGAACAGAAACACTACTACATATATTTTCAATGATGACCTAGACTAGGAATCTCTTAAGGTGTTTGTCACTCCAAAGATGTGGCACCTTCTTTCCTTTCAGGTCGTTGAGCTTGTAATATCCAACCCAGTGGGCTTCTGATATGATGTATGGACCTTCCCATTTGGTTCTTTTCTTCCCCGTGTCTGATTCTTTACTAGCCTCATTGTTTTTTAGGACTAAGTATCTGGGTTTGAATATTTCCATTCGCACTCTTGTGTCATAGAAGGCTTCCAACTTCTTGTTGTACCTAGCCTTTCGAATGCTAGCTTGGCTACGGGCTTCCTCTAAAAGATCTAGGTTGAGAAAAACTTCAGAAGCATAAGCTTCCTGCTTGATGCTTCTCACCCTTCTTGAGTTTACCCCTATTTCAGCTGGGATAACAACTTTTGAGCCAAAGACTAAACTGTAGGATGTTTTTCCAAGACTTGTTTTCTCTGTCGTACGAATAGCCCATAGAACACTTGGAATTTCTTCTACCTAATTTATTTTGTGCCTTCCCACTCTTGCCTTGATACCTTCTACAATGTCGCGGTTCATTCGTTCAACTTGTTCGTTGGATTGGGGGTATGCAACTGAGCTATACACTTGCTTGATTTGTAGCTCGTTACACCACTGGCTAAGTGGCTTCTCAGCAAATTCCTTCCCGTAATCAGTCACTATTACATGACAGCCCGTATATGCAAATTATACTTTCCCATACAAAGTTCATTACCTGCCTCCTAGTGATGGAAGCTAAGGGCTTGACCAACGGGCACTTAGTGAAATAATCCACTTCTACCAATAGGAACTTCACCTCATCTAATGCATTTGGGAAGGGACCAACAATATCCATCCCCTTTTGTAGAAGGCCGGGTGGAAATAACGGGGACATGGTTATGTTTTGGGTTAGTTTTTATGGGAGCATGAAGTTGGAAAGCTCCACACTTGTGTATCACCTTGGCAGAGTCCTTATGCATTGTCGGCCAGTAGTATCCTAGGTTCATTAGTCTAGTTACTACCAACCTTGGACCGAGTGTGTTCCACAAATGCCTTTATGTACCTCTCTTACAAGGTAGTTGCTTTGACCTGGACCTACACATTGTAGCAAAGGGCTCAAGTACCCTTTATTGTATAGGATATCTTCTTCCACAACATACTTCTTGGCTTTAATCCTTAGTCTCATGGCTTCTCCTTCATCAGTGGGAAGCTTACCATCGTTGAGGAACTCCAAAATAGGGGTCATCCAAGTGATTCCCTCCTCTTCAATGACATCTTGTATTTCTAGTTCCTCAATCGAAGTGATCTTTAATACTTGAACCAGGACCTTCTTTGTTATGTGAGCAAAGGTCACAGAAGCTAGTTTACTAAGAGCATCAACTTGCCTATTTCGAGTTCTGGAAACTTTAGCTAAGGAGAGTAGCTTTTGAATTCCTTCCTAAGCTCCTAGATCTTCTGCTTATACTTCACCGTCAAAGGTTACCTTTCTACGAACTCATTGTTTACTTGATTGGCCAACAATCTAGAATTGGCAAAGGCACTTAGTTCTGAGATCTTCATGTTTTTTCTTAGCGATTCCCTACAATCAAAGCCTCATTGTTAGTACATGAAAAATCTAATCGGAGTGCATAAGTATATTAGGTTACTTGGGGGTCTGTCATTATTAGACTAGCACCATAACCTTCTATACTTGAAGCTTCGTTAGTGTAGAGCGTCCACTTTCCTAAGGGGAGAGCAAGTTCACCTTCTTCCAGCTCATTCACCTCTATAGGCTCTTCAAGTGTTTCAACTAGAAAATCGGCCACGATCTGGCCCTTGATTGTCTTTGTATATTCATACACTATGTTGTGTTCACCCAAGTTGATAGCCCATTTGGCTAGCATTCCTTGATTTTCGGACTCTCCAAAATGGACTTTGTTGGTTTTTCGGTGACCACCTTAATTGGTGACCTTGGAAGTATCTTCTTAGCCTTTTAGTTGTATGAAGAAGTGTGAGGATTATCTTCTCAAAGGGGTCTAATTGAGCTCAGCTTCTCATAGTGCCCCGTTGATGAAGTAAACTTGAACTTGGACTTTTTCGAGTTCGACTATAAGCACTGAGCTAATATCTTCCCTTCCTGCAAAGAGATAAATTGTTATCACTTCTACTAATTGAGGAGCTACTAGAGTAGGCAAGGAAGCTAGATACTTCTTTAGAGCTAGGAAGACAGCTCAGCCTCACCAGTCCATTAGAAGTCTTTCTTGTCCTTGCAAGTTTTCTTTTTATGACCAAGTCATCAACATAAGCTTCCATGTTCCTTCCAATTTGCTCGAAGAAGGTATCGTCAATCAAACATAGATACGTAGCTCCAACACTCTTCAAACCAAAGGGCATCATCTAGTAACACAAGATCCCCTTGTCGGTGTGGATGTTGTCTTCTCTTCATCTTCAACCATCGTTAAGATCTAGTAGCAACCCTTATTAGTATCCAAGAAGCACTTGTCTTCTCTTCATGTTTAATGTGTAAGGGAATCCACCTTCTAGTCAATTTCTGGTAAGAGGTAGCTATCCTTGCGACATGCTTTGTTAAGGTCCTTAAAATCCACACACATTCACCAAGATCCATCAGACTTTTTGACCATAACAGGGTTCGCAATCCAGGAATGATACCTTACTTCTCGAATTCTACCTCGTTACAAGTAGCTAAGCTTCTCTCGACAACTAAGCTTCTTTTATGTTGAGAGAATGGTTTATGTTTAGGTGAGATGTTCAAGGATTGTTAATATTCCCTGGAAACCCTTGTCATATCATTTGGACACCATGCAAAAACATCTATACTTTTTTTGTAATAAAGTTATGAGCTTACTCATAGTTTGAGATGGAAGATTACTACTGACTTTGATGGTTTGTTCAACCTAAGTTGAGTTGACGTTTATCTCCATCTCTAAACCGGACATCCAAAGTGAGCTTCCCAAGTGAATCCCCTTTTCTCCGTGAAGCTTTTAAGAGGGTTGTTAGTGTGCTGGAATTGTTTCTTGATTTCTTAAGGAAGTTGGAGGAAACATTTTTCATACATCACCTCCGTCGCTTCCCAACAGTCCATATAGGCTCCTTCAGTGAGGAGACATTTAGCTTAGCTTCTTCGATAACCAGAATTATGACTTTTTTGTGAGGATCGGTTGGAAGGAAGCATATGCTTTACTGGTTCCAGGAAAGTGTTCATTACCTCTTGTTACAAATCTAAACCATGTTTACCCCCAAACACTTTATTTCCACCCCCTTTACCATCCTTCGGATATTTAAGTAGGTGAGCTAGCTCATCACTTTGAACAGCATCTTTGATACGCTTCTTCAGTTAGAAACAATCATTGGTATGATGGCCAATAACATTGTGAAAGGCACGAAACTTGCTTGAATCATGTTTTCTTGTTGGCTTAGATAATGGATGAGGAGGACGGAATTTGTGCTTAACCTCCTCGATTGCCAATAACTCATGTAGAAGTTTGGTTAACGCAAAGAAGATCAGCTTATCCTTCTATTGAGGTCTTTGTTGTCAGGAAGGGTGGCTTCTGTCGTATGACCTTTTATGCTCACAGTGCTTCTATGGATGCTTTTTAAAAAATGGTTGGAATCGAGGTTTCTTTCCTTTGGAGGAGTGGTTTCTCCAGTTTCGATGGTCAGATTTCCTCATTTCTTGGTTATCCAAAGCTTCTTCCCCTCGAAGGTAAGCTTTTGTTCTTTCGAAAGCTTCCTTCATAGTTTGGGGAATGTTTTCATGGAACCATCTCACGAGCTTCTTTTCTTTGATGGTATTCATGTAGCCCGAAACACATATATTTTCAGAAGCACCACTATATTTTAAACAATCTTTTTTGTATTTTTCCATGAATATTCAAAAGTCTTCATGCTCCTTTTCCCTAATATGGTGTAGGACTGCAGCGTCCTTGGTGCATCTTCTTTGCTGTGTGAAGTTGGTTATGAAGCTTTGGTAGAGATCTCCAAAGGAAGTTATGCTTCTAGATGGAAGAGTGTTAAACCAAAGTCTAGCAGGTCTTATCAAGGTTTACAAGAACATATGGTAACAATCGGCATTATAACTGATACCTTCCTCCTGCGAGGAGTTATCTTGAGGTCGATCATCGTTCGGAGGAACACTCTAGTTAGGATTACTCTTTTAAGTAACATAAGAATTATACTTGAGAACAATGGAACTGAAACTACCAGAATCTATGTTCTAAGTAGCACCAGTCCCACGGTGGGCACCACTTGTTGCTGCAACGAGTATAGTTAACAATAAAGGAATGGCTGGCCAAGAGTGTATTACTAACAGAGCATCCTAACCTTCTAAGATCAAAGAAAATATGAACGGCTAGTCTCACATAGTAGGGGGCCTCCAACGATCAACCTCCGGCGTGGGAATCAGTGATACGATACGATAATGTGGTGGTAAAGGTGAGTATGAAGATAGAATATAGAGAAATCAGTAAGTGAGAATGAATGTTACCTTTGGTTGACGTGTTCCATTAATAGACAACTAGAAGCTTCTCTTGTGGCAGCTTAAGCTTCTAATGGGGGGAATGGTCAGTTCCTCTTTGCGCTCATGCAGACAATCAACACCATTTTTATGTAACTTATATTCTACTTTTGTCTGCCATGTCGACATACTTACTTATGGATATTTTCAGCTTTATGTCACATTAGAAGTGACTATTCTGAGGTTTACTGTAGTGAGGAGCTTCCTATCCAACTTATGAATCTTGTTGAGGAAGCTTTAAGCTTCCTGGTCTAGCAGCTTGTGCTTGCTGCTTATCAACCCATAAGCATCCCTGGCTTATGAGTGGGCAGGGGTACCCACGTCATCAAATATTAAAAAAAAATGCCATTATTTCTCCTGACTTCACGTGAGAAAATGACTTGGTTTAGAAATCTAAATCACCTACCAAACAGTCATAATGCCATGAATGAGCTACATTTTCTTAATTTCCAGACACATTTAACGAATCTAACCAATTCAATATCCCTAGATAGTGATATTTTGTATCAACGATAGGTCGAGCCAGTCAAAATGAAAGCAATCCACACACTCTAAGCCGACTCACAAGCACCAAATAGGTGATCACTTTTCTTCTTTAAGTTTTACCAAATAAGACAAATAACCAACGCCGTATTAATACCTCATGCCGCCATATTTGGACAAAAGCAAAGTCGACTAGAATAGATTCATCACCCCAAAATATTTGCTTAAATGGGAATATAACGATTCAGTTGAGTAAGAGAGAAACTGTCAGGAAGTATCATAAAATCTATATACTTCCCAATTGATTTCATTGTAAGTGATTCGTACTCATCAAAATATTGATTCCATGAATCAATCCTATCATCAGACACCACCCCCGAAGGGTAATCTAAAAACAAATCT
Source organism: Bidens hawaiensis (assembly GCF_021521415.1). Lineage (NCBI taxonomy): Eukaryota > Viridiplantae > Streptophyta > Magnoliopsida > Asterales > Asteraceae > Bidens > Bidens hawaiensis. Next base: position 55,794 of record NW_027497025.1, on the reverse strand, counting down.
AGTTGCTCTTATTCAGCTCCACCCCTGATTTGTCTCCTCTCTGACCAATTCCACCCATCAATTCATTAGACACCACCCCCAACAAATAATCCTTTCTCTGGTTCAGCTCCACCCCTGATTTTACTCCTCCATGACCAATTCTAAACATTAACTCCCTGCTTGAACGCAATGCAACCCTCCTTATCTAAGTTAAAATTATACAAAATGTGAAATCTCCAACACATTTGTGACTCCCCTATACATATGTCCAACCAAATCCTTGACTCCTCAAATTAGTTTTTTACTTAAAGGAAACAACTAATTTGATAATGCGATGCCACACCCTGTTAATCGACCCACATTTTAGCCCATCAAAGACACCAACCGAATTCCTATAAATGCCTAAAGTATATTTGGCCCAAAGATCATTAGGTCTATTTACTATTAAAAGAAAACATATTGTCCACATAACATTCAATTAGACCCTCCATAATATGTCAAATGGACAAGATGAAACGATAAAAGAGGAAACTTACTTTCTAATTGAATTGATGTTTTCATTAAGAACATCAACTTATTTTGATGGAAGGTCGGCTTCTTTCTTAGAATGTGAACTTCTTATGTTTGAAGGTTAGCTTATTCATTAGAAGGTCAACTTTTTGTGTTAGAAGGTCAGCTACTTTGTTACAAGGTGAATTTCTTATGTTAGAAGGTGAACGTCTTATGTTAGAATGTCAGCTTATTTATTAGAAGGTGAGCTTCTAATGTTAGAAGGTCAGACTCTTTAGTGGTAACAATGAGCTTATATTATAGTTACCTTCTTGCGAGTGAACGAATGTGTTATCGACCCTTGTAGAAGGTGAAAACACTTTGTAATGCTTCTAAACAATGTTAACTATGAGAGTTTGTATATTGATGCTTGGTAATAAGCTCTGACGCTTAAACAAGGTTATCATTATCCTCGTTTCTACTATAATATGGTAGGTGGTGTTCTTAAATCAATCGTATTTAAGGCTTGATTTAGTAAAGAGAGTGATAAAGAGAAGCTTTCTAAGATCAAAGAAGTTCTCGGTGTTCACTGTAAACTTGATGGGTCGGAGGTATAACTTGTCCAAAGCCATGGTTCATCAGCGTTGAATTTTATTTACAGAGTGTCAATGAGTAAGAGTTCAAAGAGTGAAGCCACTCACCTCCTAGATGCTTGAGTTTTAAGGTCTAGAACGTTGATGTTGAGGACTTCTAGATCATTCTTTAGCGGAGTGATTCTGTGTTGTGGAGAATCTATTAATCCAAGCATTTTGATGTTATGGCAAGCTATCTTTTTATTCCTTCCAAATGCTTCCAAGCTTATTGTGGACTACTTCTATGTACCACAAGCTGATTTTACAGACTGTCCTAAGCTTCTGCCAACCTTCTTTAGCCGGTTGAAGCTAAAAAGAAGATTTGAGCAAGGATTCGCCCAACCCTACTCTACTTTTAGAGTTCCAATATGGTGGCGGTTTGTAGCTTAAGCGATTACCAGAAGCTATCTATTACAATCCATGGTGTTCATATTGGTGCTTTGGGAATATACTTGTAGAAGCGAGTAGGAATGCTTCTTTAGTTAATCAATTTTTACGTTGTTCTAAACATAGCTCAAAGCCTATTTTCTTGTTTCAGCCAGCTACTTATTCTTGGAGCGTCTAGGAGGTGCGGTGATGCTTTAGCAAGTTTCTTCGGTGATTGTGCAAGCTGCTTGTTAATCTTGACCTTGTAGGTTTTGCTTTTTAGAATATTATATGAAAGATAAGCATTATAATATATTATACAAATGTGTGGTCATCTAAATGGGAGCTATTGGAATGGACCTTCATTGGTTGCGAAGATGCATTATTTTTGGTTGCTCGATACTTTTTTATATATATAGTTTCTTCATTCATTTTTTATTGAAGGAAAAAATGTTTATATGGGAGATAAGCATATGCCTTATTTTGGTTATGATTTTATTCGATGCTTCTTTTCTTCCCATGATGATGTTGCATATCTAACAAGATACTTGTGACCATTTTAGCTTCCAAGTAGGAGCTTCAATATGTATAGCTACTCATCTTCGATGCTTATTGGCTCTTTGACTTCTTTGGAAAGTGATATCTTAGGTATATGTATCATCAGTGCCCAAGGCATAAGTTTCTATTCCGTAGTTATGGTGCTTGTGACTTAGTACCTTTTCTTTGCTTTTGGTAATTTCTGATATATGAGCTTCTTTCGTAAAAGAGCCCATGGCGAACCTTTTATGCTGGAGCATGAAGCTTACAAGCTTCGCATATGTGAATCTGTTTGGAGGCATCCTTATGAATGGTTGGCCAGTATCTATTTAAGCTTCTTATGGTTGCACCTTATTTTGATGAAATGCTTGGTGGCCTTATTGTTTCAATCGCTTGAGTATTTTAACTAGATAAAGCTGGAAAGTTATCTGGTTTTATAGCTCGAGTGATATGCAGCTTAAGAAAACACTGTGAGTTGGTTATTATGATTCTTCAAGCTACACTGGTGTTCTGGTAATTTTTTATATGCCTTTGAGTTTATAAGCCTTGAAAGCTCTAAGGCTTTGAGATAAGTTGTTTATTTTGTTTCCATGCAACTTTTTGATGGAAGTTTTGACATAACTTGTTTCCCACATAAAGTTAGATGAAGTGAACTAATACTAGATGACAACTTTTTTATTCTTGTAAAGTTGAGTAATATCATGATTTTATCCGAAACATAAGGTAAATGTTTATAAAAAACAATATGATATAATATGTTGGTATTTGCTACCAAGAAAAGCTTTTATATATTAAACTAAAGATATGAGTCCAAAAAGGTTGTGGTCATTCATGTATATAGAACAAAAGCTTTTTGGAAAAATTTAATATTTAAAAAAATGCCATAGTGTAAGAAGTTAGGAACTTTGTGTAGAAGCGACCTTGAGAAAGACGTCATCCCCAACCACAAAGAGAAGAACTTAGGAACATTTTGGAGCTGAACTACAAAGAGTTTATGTTCTAAGTACTTCCAGCCCCATGGTGGGCGTCACTTGTTGCAACAACGGCTATAGTGACAATGAGAAGATGGTAGGGTGATGGTATGGACGCTTCCGGGGTCACCTTCCAGCTTCCAGCTTGTACCTACAACATGAAAGAACTCTTTAGAAGTGGACCAGAGACCGGGGCCTCTGGACCACCCTCTGATGTTAACATTAGTAATTTATCCCATGAAAGTATATAAATAGTAAATATAGATATGTATACAAGAGATAAATAATGTAAGAGGAGATAGTGGTTGAGACTTGATGCGTAGTATGAAAAAGGTGTGAATTTTTTTCAAAGGTAGATTACACAATGTTTAGTTTTAAATTTATAAAATTGATTATTATCTTAAGTATACCACACACAAATATGCAAGTGTACCTATTGTATATGTATTAAAGTATATGTAAGAACCAAATATCAATCCACAGAAACACTTATAGATTTTTACTACTAAATAGTTGTATTTATTTAACCGAAAGTGAAAATCATTTTGGTTTTGGTTTTGGTTTTGGTTTTGGTTTTGGTAAATGAGTTTAACAAAATGTAAATTAAAAATTGAAAGACTATTTTGGGTTTTTATATTTTTAGATAAAAAGGAGATCAAAGATAAAAGTGTATCTTCCTGGTTAAAACTCCTCTTAACTTGGTTTAATAGTTGATAAGTAAACATGTGATTTGAGCTTGCTATAGTGATTAAATGTGGGAATAATATTGTTAGTCATGTCATTTCATGAAATTAAAGAAAGAGATAACTGTTGATCCCTTTTACTCAAAACATCATTTTATTTAAGCAATTGGTTTTTGATAAAGATAGGTTATCTCACTTTAAAGATGAGACGATCCCTTAAATTACTAAATAAACTATCCTTGATAATTTAGTAAAATTTACCTTTGTATTATACATAAAATACCAATTAAGATAAGTTGAGTTGTAAAAGATTAGCTTTGAGTTACCAGGTAGTAACCCACACAACTCTTGAGAAATTATAGAACTCATGTAATAATCACCCAAGAGTTGCTTAAAATATGTTATGTTGCACACTCACTTAACGAGTAATTAACCGATTCTAGTGGATGAACACCAACAATCCGTTTTCACAATATTGTTGATAATTCCCATTTTAAAATGATCAATCACTGCTAATATTCCATTTGGTCCATGTCAATATTAAGATTCCCATTTTTTCCCCAACCAAGCCCTTAAAAGAATCAAGCTCGGAATATTGGCGGCTCTTTAAAAGATTCCTTAAGTTATTTCCCAAACCCTTACAAGAGTGGCAGTTCCCCGGCTTATCATCAAGCTCGGTATTTGGGGATTAATTTTAACGATCCTTAACTTATCAACCAAGTCCTTACAAGAACAGTGATTTCTCGACTTATCATCAAGTTCGGGGTCTTGGTGTCTATTCGCCAAGGCTTCACAAGACTGGCAATTTCTCGGCTTATCGTTAGGATTAACACTTGGTGTATCTTTTAAGAGTACTTTAACATTCTCATCAAGTGATCATGGCAACATAACCATTAATTATTAAAAACCAATATCATGTTTTATTATCATTATTATACTTCAATTAAAATTAATTATAAACCAAGATGATACTTTGGGAGTTTAGCTACTAATAAGCATAATGATAGATATCAAAGTAGTAGATACAAACATGATCAAATTAAAACAATCTAACCAATCTGGAAAACTAATTTTTGATGCTAATGACATCTCCCAAAAGATTATTCTCATTAATCTTCAAAGGTTGGATGGATGGGATTAATTCCCTTATTAAAATTGGTGAAAATAGGTGGTTGGAGTAGAGTAAATGAAGTGGAATGTGTATTTAATTCCTCTCAAAGATATGTTGAATGAAGAATAAGAGCATTCAATTTTAAAGGCTGATCAGACCCTCAATGCACGGCCATGTCGTCATTTTTTGTCCTGCAACATTAATTGTTCATGTCTGATCGTACAACTCAAGCTTAACATGGCCGTGTTAAGCAAGGCACGGCCGTGTTGAGTTCCACAACAGTCCAAACTTCTCCAATTTTGTCTTTTTCTTTTGTACTTGAAGGCATGGTCGTGTCTTGGGAAGGCACGACCGTTTTTTGCCTTAATACCTTCTATTTTGTCTTTTCTTCTTTCTTTTGATAACATGGGGTGTGTTTTGTTTAACATGGTCATGTCTTGATTTCCTGATTTTTTTCTTTACTTCGTATGCTCTAGGCAAGGCCATGTCTTCATTCACCATGGGGTGTTTTGAGTCGGTTATCAACGTTTATCACCGTTTCTCTTCGTACTTCAGCTTGTTTTATTCTTTAGGACTATATTTACCTATAGATAAAAATTATAAATATTCGTGGTTGTTTATTCTAGTATAGTTGCCAAAATTACGTTTATTTGGAGATATTTTAGTGATGAAAAGATGTACAATTTCTTATACATCAAGACCCGACGATTAGAGAGCAGCTGAGGCGATTTCAGACTGCTTAACCGGTGACTGGTTGTTGGGGTTGAAGTGAGCTGATAGTGTTACGCCTCAGCAACTCATGGAGTTAGCAGCTTGGAGGACAAACAACTTAGTTAATGATGTTTACTCTTTGGATAGGGAGATCTTTTAGTGGGCAGTATTATAGAGAGTAGTGTTCCAGTGAGTATTATTCTAGAGATAAAGTAGGAGTATAGTGAGAGAGTGGGATAATTGGAATGAGATTATCCGAGGAGAGATGTGTGTGACTCCTTTTATAGACAGTCCAGGAGCTTCCTTGGAGAAGCTTAAGCTTCTATTAGAGGAATGGGTCAGCTCATCCTTTTAGCTTACTCAGACAAGTCATTCTCTTTTTATGTAACTGCTTGAAGTGTGCTTTGAGCCTGCAAGCCAACATAGTTTCTTTTCCTCAGACCTCAGCTTTATGTCAAATTAGAGGTGCCAGACTTTAGCTTTATGTCACATCAGAGGTGATAACTTGAGGTTCGCTGTAGCGATGAGCTTCCCTTGTCAGCCCAACTATGGAGATGAAGCTTCAAGCTTCCCAACTTTGCAGTTGGAGCTTGTGACGTCTTAGCTGTTGGGCTTATTTAGCTTGTGAGTGGGTAGGGGCACCCACGTAATCAATAACAAAGTTAGGTTGTAGTAGGGTGTCCCTTCGATATCGTACCAGAAGTGAACATATGTTAAAAATATATCAACACTTAATTGTATCAAAACAAAAACTATACTAAATACTGGTAAAACAAATGCCCTTAGGGATATAGAAACGTGTTTTACATTGATTGAAATTCCATAAAACGAACATTGATGTTCGTAACGGTATTGTATACCGACACTCGGTATAGTTTATGATATTAAAAAAGCTATATTTCAAATCATTTGTAATAAAAGTTAAATAAAAAAACATTCAGGAAAAAACAAATTAATCACAACTGCATATTTAGTTTTTTATTAATAGTTATCGAACGAAAGTTAATAGAGAAAATAAAACTATTAGAAAATATATAAATTGGTAGAAATATTGATTGCCACTTTCAAACATGTTTTGTTTCTCATTATAGTTAGGGAAGTCCCTAACGATATTCATAAGAATTGGTTGGTATGTTGATTTATAACTCATAATTGAATAAGAATTTTCATTTGTTAAATAGAATAAAATATTTTTCCCTAGAAGCTCCGCTTGTAATCAGTAGTTATCTCTCATGTAGTATATAGATGGTTTTCTCCATCATGAATTCAATCTTATATTCAAGACTTAGACCGCTTTCGAAGAACAAAATAAATTCATTTCATCTTAACTTTTGAATATGTGCTAGTCTCCATGACTTGGTAGTGCTAAACGTTTTGACATGTCTGTTTGTTACTAACATTTATCGTCGTTTGTTGACTTCCATATGCATGGTTAACGGACGTAACAAAACTTTGCTGAATGTAAAATCTCATACATACATATTGTCATGGTATGCAATGAAATTTCAAGACTTTCTAGAGGTAATATTCTTTTAATGTTATTAGCTGAGAACCATTTTGGAATGTAAATATCATTATTATTTTTATTATTATTGTGATAACATTTAGAGTTTATTTGTCAACGAAAATGACATGGTAACGATCTTTGAATGCAAAAAGTCATCACAAGATGAGACAGATGGTCTTAGAGTAAATAAATGTCCACAACAACTTGCTTAAAAAATCATATTTTTAAGAAATAAATAGTTATATTCTTTATAATTATATTTAAAAGGTTTATGTTTTGAATGTTCAAAGTATTAGGGTTGAATAATAGAGTTCACATTATTCTATCTATAAACATATAAAAAGATTAAAGGTTGAACGTTTAATAAACATGTTTCTCCATTTAAGTATTATAGTCATTAAAAAACTTCATAATTAGATTTTAGCTTATGTTATTTGAAAAGTATTAACCATTAAAGTTTGACACTTTCACTTTTGAATTTTCTTTTAACTATTCATTTTAAAGTTAAAATTAATTTTCTATGTTCCAACCCTTCCCATACCAAACTGAGGACATAAGTACCTCCTACCCACTCATAAATTGGGGAAGCTTAGGAATAAAGAAGCAACAAACATAAGCTGCCATATGGGAAAGCTCGACACTTGTCTAGCAAGATTCCTAAGTTGACAAGGAAGCTCTTGCTATAGTAAATAGCAGAAAGAGTCATGGCTAACGAAAAGTTGGTGTCAGCCATAAAGTAAAAGCAATAACAGGACAGACAAAGGATGGACAAAGGTTGCACGAAAAGGGTACTCATCAAATCTGCATAAGCTGAAAGAAGAGCTGACATGTTCCTCTTAAGAAGCTCAAACTTCCCCGAGAGAAGCTTCCGACTGCCTATAAGAGGGACATTCCATCCAAAGGTATATCCATTCTCATTCACTTTGTTTCTCTCTACTCTCTTTTCATACTCCTGCAATCTCTTTACTGTATCATATCACTGATTCTCACACTGGAGGTTGATGGTAGGAGGCCCCCTCCTATGGTGAGATTAACCGGTCACGTTTTCTTTTATTCTTAGCAGGATTAGGAAGCTTTGTTAGGGACATACTCTTTGGCCGCGTTACTCTTATTGTTAGCTATACTCGTTGTAGCAACAAATGGCGCCCACCGTGGGGCTAGCGCTACTTAGAACAACGATTCTGGTAGTTTTAGCTCCATTGTTCTCAAGTATTGTTCTTTTATAGCTGAAAATAGTAATCCTAACCGAAGAATTACTCTGAATGATGACGAGCCGGAAAATAACTACCCGTCGGAGGAAAACGTCGATAGTTGTTCGCCGGAAACGAGCATGCCTTTGGTCACGTCGTCACCACAGATATTCCAGTTCCAAACACTGTATTCATCTTGAAGTGGAGTTTTCTCTCCACATAGCGATTTTTTACTCCCCGTTGAAAGAATATATAAGACACCAGAGGGTGTTAACAAAACTTCATCCAGCTCAGGGAGCTGATGAAAAATTATGGTCAAGAAGAATGAGCTAAAGGATTGAGAGTAAGGTTAGATTTTAGTGAGGAACCTGATGTTACACTCTCCCCGATGCCTAGTCCATCAAGCACGAGTACACCTTCTTTGTCGAGAAGAAACACTCAAGGACTAAGGAGCTCACTAGGTAAGAAACATGAGTTCCCCCTGGGAAAGAGTGAGCTTAACAGCTTTACCCCATGATAATATACCTTGGAGCAGCTTTTCCAAAGCTCACATGTCGTAGAACCTCCCCCGGAAAGTAATTCATTGGCAGAAGCTCTAATGTCCCTTCCTCTAGCAGGAAGCATGGTCGCCTCATCAATGGTAGGAGCTGTGTGCTCCACGCCTCAAACTTACCTACAGCCATGATTCATTCTACATGGCATGATGTGCCCTCAGATGCTTGTACTCATGATGTCTCAATATGTCCAACCATTGTCGGGAAACTCATAATGGCAAGATCCCCAAGGTTTCCCAGCCATGAGCCAACATGTGGTAACCCAAGCTCCAAGATTGTCACCACCAGTATGGGTAACTTGACACACTTGGAATCTTACCAACCTTACAAGCCTTCAACCTTTTCAAGCTTCTCTAAACAAATAGCAAATTTTGAGATCCAAATAAAGATCGAGATGCCAGCTAACATAAATACTTATGATGGAACAGAGGATCCCGAAGATCATCTTCAGTCTTCACGGGAGCAGCTACCATAGAAAAATGGAACAATGGCGATGGTTGTCACATGTTCATGCAGACCTTGATAGGACATGCCAGCCTTTGGTTCAATTCCCTTCCATTAAGAAGCATAGCTTCCTTTGGCGACCTTTACGAAAGCTTCATAACAAACTTCACTTAGCAAAGAAGGTGTACCAAGGATGCGATGGTCCTACACCATATCAGGGAAAAAGAGCACGAAGACCTTCGAATCTACATGGAAAACAAAGTAGAATTCGTTCGGATTCTCCCACTTGTTCAATCTTTTTTTAGCAGTGGTGCTTCAGAAAAGATGTGTGTTTCAGGTTACATGAGCGCCATCAAAGCAAAGAAGCTCATGAGAAGGTTCCATGAAAGCATTCCCCAAACCATGGAAGAAGCTTTCGAGAGAACCGAAGCTTATTTACATGGGGGAGCTTTGGACAACCAAGAAACAAGGAAACGTGACCATGGAAACTGAAGAATCACTCCTCAGAAGGGAACATGCCTCGATTACAATCCTTTATCTAGAAGTATCCGCAGAATTACCACGTGCATAGAAGGTCAGATGACATAAGCCATCCTTCTCGATAGAACAAGTCTCAAGAGAAGTATAAACTGATCTTCTCCGTGCTGACCAAAGTTCCACAAGAGATATTGGCAACTGAAGAAGTTAAGCACAATTTCCGCCCTCCTCGCCCACTATCTAAGCCAGCAAGTAAACGTGATGCCGGAAAATTTTGTGACTTTCACAACGATATTGGCCATCACACCAATGACATATTCCAGTTAAATAAGCATATTGGATATGTTGTCCAGAGCGGTGAGCTAACTCGCCTACTTACGGATCCCAAACATAGTAAAGAAAGTGGAATGAAAGCATAACGAGTAAACATGGTTCAAGTTTGTAACAAAAAGCAAGCAGCACTAGCTTGGAACCAACAAAGCATATGCTACCCTCCGACCAACCCTCACAGCAAAGTCTCAACTCCAGTGATTGTGGAAGCTGAGCTAAATAGCTTCCCTATAGATGGAGGCTACATGGACTGTGGGGAAGGTTAAGGTATGTTTAACGTCTTTACCAACCACATGGTTCCACGAGAATATGTTGAACATACCTAAAACATCTCACCCACACATAAACCATTCGCTCAAAGAAAAGAAGCTTAGCAACTGAAAAAAGCTTAGCTTCCTGCAAGGAGGTAGACAAGCTCGTTAAAGCTGATATTCTTTGAGAAGTAAGGTACCATTCCAGGATCGCAAACCCAGTGATGGTCAAAAATTCTGATGGATCTTGGCGGATGTGTGTGGACTTTAAGGATCTTAACAAAGCTTGTCCCAAATATAGCTAACCCTTGCCATAAATTGACTAAAAGGTGGACTCCCTTATAGCTTCCAGTGCAAATGCTTCTTGGATGCCTACAAGGGCTACCATCATATCCTAATGAAGTTTGAAGATAAAGAGAAGACAACATTCCATACAGATAAAGGGATCTTTTGTTACAAGAAGATTCCCTATGGACTAACGAATGTTGGAGCCACATATCATCGTTTTGTCGACAGTACCTTCTCCAAATAAATTGGAAAGAACATGGAACCCTATGTTGATGACCTAGTCATAAAAAAGAAACAATGATCGATGACATCGAAGAAACATTTCGAAATCTTAGAAGCAACAACATGAAGCTTAATCCAGTTAAATATTCATTCGATTTTGAAGAAGGTAAATTCTTGGGTTACTTAATTGACAAGCAAAGCATAAAAGCTAACCCAAGTAATGTACAAGCAGTCCTTGACTTGCATTCTTCAAAAACAAAGAGCCTCAACGGTAACGTTGCTGCCCTTAAACGATTTCTTTAAAAATCGACAAAGAAATCTCTACCTTTCTTTAAGAACTTGAAGAATTGCAATAAAAAGAGCTTCCAATTGACTAGTGAGGCATTAAGACTTTATTGTGAACAAGTGCGAGAATTAGCTTGGGCGAGCACAACATAAAGTATGAATCTAGTAAGGCAATCAAGGGTTAGATACTGGCCGATTTTCTTGTAGAAACACAAGAAGAGCTTATGGAAGTAAACGAGCTGGAAGAAGGTGCACCTGCTATCCCTTGGGGGAAGTGGACACTCTACACTGACGGAGTTTCAAGTATAGAAGATTCCGGGGCAGGCCTAATAATTACAGACCCCATGGAACTGAATATACTTATGCGCTCCGATTTTAGTTTCCATGTACTAACAATGAATATGAGGCTTTTATTGCAGGGCTCCGTTTAGCAAAAACGATTAAGATTCAGGAACTAAGTGCCTTTGTTGATTCAAGATTGGTGGCCAACCAAGTAAACAACGAGTTCATATCAAGAGAACCTTCGATGTTGAGATACAAGAAAAAGGTCAAGGAGCTAAAGAAGGAATTCAAAATCTGCTCCTTAACTCAAGTTTCTAGAACTCGAAACAAGTAGACTGATGCCCTTAACAAGCTGGCTCCCCTGACCTTTGCCCAGTCAACAAAGAAGGTCCTGGTGGAAGTACTAAAAAGCCCTTCCATTGAGGATCTAGAAATACAAGATATCAATGACGAAGACATAATCACATGGATGACCCCTATCTTAGAATTCCTCAAATATGGCAAGCTTTCTATGGAAGAAGGAGAAGCCATAAAGCTATGGTTCAAAGACATGCAGTATGTTGCGGAAGAAGTAGTCCTTTACAAGAAAGGATATTTGAGCCCTTTGTTAAAATGTGTAGGACCAGTCAAAATCTTGTGAGAGAAGTACATGAACGCATTTTTGGAACACACTCTGGTCCAAGGTCTGTGGTAACTAAACTAATGACCTAGGGTACTACTGGCCGACGATGCACAAAGACTCTGTTGAGGTAATACACAAGTGTGAAGCTTGTTATCTCCATGCTCCCGTTAAAACTAATCCGAAACACAACTTGGTGCCTATCGTTTCCACTTGGCCTTTCTACAAATGGGGAATGGACATTGTTGATCCCTTCCCCGAGGCAATAGGGAAGGTGAAGTTCTTGCTGGTAGTCGTAGGTTATTTCACAAAGTGACCAGAAGTTAAACCCATATCTTCCATCACCGGGAAGCTTGTGATAAACTTCGTCTAGGAAACTAAAATATGAATATATTGGTTGCCATGGGAGATAGTGACCGACAACGAGAAGCAATTTGCTGAGAAGTCATTCAGCCAAGGGTGAAAGGAGCTACAAATAAAACAAGTGTTCAACTCAGTTGCATACCCTCAGTCTAACAGCCAAGTCGAACTAATGAATCGAAGCATTGTGGAAGGTATTAAGACAAAATTGGGAAGGCACAACGAAAACTGGGTAAAAGAGCTCCCAAGCGTTTTATGAGCTATCCGAACAACGGAGAAAACAAGTCATGAAAAAAAACCCTACAACTTAGTTTTTGGTTCAGAAGCTGTTATCCCTGCTGAGATAGGGATAAATACAAGAAGGGTAAGAAACATTGATCAGGAAGCCAATGACTCTGAGGTATTGCTCAGCCTCGATCTCCTAGAAGAAGCTCGTGCTATAGCTGCCATTGAACAATCCATGAACAAAAAGAAACTGGAAGCCTTCTACAACCCGAGGGTATGAAAGGAGGTATTCTAACCTAGAGACCTGGTCCTCAGAAACAACGATGCCATCAAACAATCAGACACAGGAAAGCTGGGACCCGGGTGGGAAGGTCATTATATTGTAAGAGAAGCCCACAGGGGTAGATCTTACAATCTCAGTGACTTAGAAGGGAAAAAGGTGCCACGTCATTGGAGTGACAAGCACCACAATAATTTCCTAGTCTAGGCCGTCCTTCAATATCCATGTAATAGTTGTTTTGGTTCGATGTAAATGATAAATCAATGAATGATATCATATTTTGAGTAAAAAACTTGGTTATTATCCTATCTAAGTGTGAGCCCCTCCAAACTAGGCTCCATGAGGTCCGACATAGTTCTTACTCATGTACAGGGTCAAGCTCCTAGACCATATCGCTCAACAAGTAACAAGACACTATATCTTCCTGTAAGAAGGTTGAGTCCCTAACAAAATACGACTCCTTGGAAAACATAGAAAAACTATCTCCATAAAACGAGACTGGGCATCTCTCATCAACTTGCACCATAAGTACAAAAATCTAGAAGCTTACAAGATTGATAAGCTCAGAAGACTAGAAACTTATGTAACAATATACCACAAGCAAGTTAAGTAAAACTTTGTGGACTGACAAACGGATAGGATATGCCTTGCATCAGTTGTTAGTCACTAAGGTAAGGAAGGGTGTCCGCAGCACCACTCCTTAGCAAAGTTTCAAAGACATTGTAAAATAACAAACAAGCATGAAAAACACAAGCAAACAAAGTAAACAACTACGAGACAGATTAAAACATAAAGGCACCCTAGGGGATGCTACCAAACATTACAAACATAAAACATAAGTAGTTCACGCTAACAAAGGCTTACAAATACCAACAAAGAAGCTTCACATAGGAAGCTAAAACAACAAGCTTAGCTACTCAGCGCATCCTCATCCCCAGAAGCTTTAGATGTTTCACCAAAAAGATTCCCATAGAGCAGGTTCACTTCAGTATTAAAGTCATCAGGGGAAGCTTCAAAAGGGTTGGGATATGGATTATCCTCAACCTCTCTTAGTGGGGAAGGGGTGCACTCGGTATCAGTAGCCCGGGAAGGAGTAACCTTGACTTCCCCCTCATCATCGACTACTTGGTCGGTTGGATCCTCGAAGGCAGATTCTTCAACATCGGTCTTTCCACCATCAACTACATCCTTTTGATTATTTCCATCAGGATTACCTTTCCCAACAATGTTGTTAACCATGGCTTGAATTACCTGATGAGAAAGTTCCTTCTTGAGACCTTCTGGTTTAATACCTTGAAAAGCTGAAAAAGGTAGATCATAACAACGAGCAACAGACTCAAGTTAAGGGAAGGTCTTCATCTCCATAGCTCTCATAACAGTTGCAAAGTCAGTAGCAGCATGTGGTCGGTAAGCTGAAAGTCCCTCAAGGTAACAGCCAGCTTGACCTGCCTCGAATACAATGTACAAGCCATGGTGACGAGCGGGAGCAATGACCCTTGTATAAACCTCACCAAGTGTAGAGTTAATTTCACCACTGTGTAAAAGGTAAAAGACAACATCGGGAATACCTTGCTCAAACAACAAGCGTTTCTCGAAAAGAAGCTCATCAACCAGAGTTTGAAGATTATCAACGATAGCATCCGCAGCATCTATAAGCTTCTGCCTCTCACCTTCTACCTTCTAACGCTCAGCAGCTAGTATATTTTCTCATTAAAAATCTCTAGTTTATCTCTTGACTTATATATTGGCGCTGCTCATGAAGGTCTTTAGCATGGGCCTCCAACTTGTTTCGCAAATCCTAAACAGAAGCTTTGGCAACTGCAAGCTCATGAACCAAAACTTTTTCATGAGCAATCAAATTCTTAACCTTCTCACAGCTCAGCCAGGGCATTCTCAAGCTCCATTTTCTCATCTTTCAGCTTCTTGATATCTCTTGGAGCATAGCTCCATCATCCTAAACATTCCGAGATGAGAGTATTCAAGCAAGCCAAGTATTGAATAATCTTACTCATAACCTCGCCATCCTCTAAAGCCTCAACAGCCTCATTCTCATCATGAGGAATACAAAGAAGAAGAAGGTCCTGACGAACGTTCACCTTTTTCATAGTATCACAACTATGAACCTTCTATGTTGGGACATAAACAGATGTCCCTTCATCAGAAACAACATCCTTCCCTTTATCAGAAACTTTTTCAGGAACCACAGTTTTCTTGGAAACAGACTTAGTGACAATAGGCATTTTATCTTGCTTACCCTTATCTACCTTCTTAGGACCACCATCTGGTAGATCTTGTTTTTTGGCATCAGCTTTAGTAACCTTCTTAGGGTCCCTAGTAGCAGCTCTCGCATCAACACTCGGCTTTGTATGTGCCTTCAAAGTGGAAGGAGTAGGCTTTTAGGAAGCTTCTCTCCAACAAAAGGAACAAAGACAGTGATTAATGTGACAAGAGCAACATCTTCATCAAGGTCAATAGGATCAGCAGTAGTAGAACTTGCGGCAGGAGTTACCTTAAGCCTTATACTGACTCGGGAAAAAGCAGGAGCAACTTTCCTAACAAAGCCGTAGCTGGAGGAGCAGTAGAGGTTGCGGTTGCCTTCAGAATGACGAAAATCCTGGGTACGCTCAACAATATTATGATGACCACCAGTAAAACAAAGGTCGCGGACGAGAAATCCTCAAGAACAAGAAATTCCAATGCACTTATTTCTACAAAATAAAGGAAAGAGAAGGTTAAAAGCAAGTAAAACAAGAAGCTTAAACAAAAATAAAACGTAGCTTTCCCATCACAAAAAATCTTGGGCTCGGTGTGAGGACTAGGCCACTTGGTACAAAGGCCCAAATAAACAAGAAATTCTTCCGAAAATTTCGAAGCCTAAAAGACGCATATTGAAGGCTCTTGAAAAAAGTGGCATCAAGCTCGTCAACCTTCTGCTCAGAAGGGTTCATGGCAAGCTCATACTTCCACCACACCGTAGAAAAGGGTAAAATAGAGTTTGAAACAAAGAAAAGCTTATCTTTCCAAGTAAATGTGAGACCAACAGTACTAGTGATCAACCCGGCTTCGCAACGAGTCTTCTCAACAGTAAACCAGTTCCCATTTGTGGAAAGTTGGAATAACCTTCAGTACAGTGGCAATATAAGCTCATAACCAAGAGAGGGGCACACAACCTCAAAATATAGTATCCTAGAAACGCCAACAAGAGCCAATTGGCTAAGGCAAACATTGTGATACTACAAAACACTCAGGAAAAACTTATAAAAAGGATATCAGAGGTTGGATTGATGAAAGTACTAAGTATAAAGGGGAACCTTGACTCGGGGATAACCGGAAACGGGGGTGGAAGACTTGAGTAATTCCGGCTTAATATCACCTTCTATCCCATATTCCAAACAAAACCGATCGAGTTCAACTTGATTTAGTTTGGAAAACTAGGTAGCCATGTCTCCTTTTGAACCCATAATATAGTGGAGGATGGAAGGAGGAAAGTTTTATATCTTAATGGAGGGTCGGAAAAGAAACCGACAGGAAAAAGGGAAGTTATATCCGAGAGGTTAAAGGTAAAAAAAATGGAGAAGTGGTCAAATGGAGGTCCTTTGGGGAGTTGTAAAGAGATTTTTTGAAATTCAAATCCCCAAGGATATGGATAAGTGGAAGGTCATGATTAACATAGACCTAGCTGTAACAATAGGCTATACAATGACCTCCTGACGCAAAGGTTAAATAAGCCAGACGCAGCAGGAAGTAGCGTCAAACTGAAAAATAACAATAATGACCGACATGCCAGACGCAGCAGGAAACACGGAAACTTAATGTCACAGACTTCTAGCTTTCAGGCCACACGACAAGGAAAAAACATTCCAGCTTCTTGGGCTTCCTTATAACAAGCCCAAAAACAACAACATAGGTAATTCTTTAGGCATGTCGCTGAGCCCAAAAGCATTAAACACCTAGGGGGACATCAGGAAAAAGAAAGAGTTAAGTCACAAGCATTAATCTTGTAATCTGAACACCTCTGAATTGGGGCTGATGACGTGGGTACCCTACCCACTCACAAGCTGGGGAAGCTTACGAATAAAGGAGCAGTAAACATAAGGTGCCAAATGGGAAAGCTCGACACTTACCCAACAAGATTCCTATGTTGAACAGGAAGCTCTTGCTACAATAAATGGCTAGAAAAAGTCATGGTTGACGAAAAGTTGGTGTCTGCCATAAAGTAAAAGCAACAACTGGATAGACAAAGGCTCGACAAAGGTTGCATGGAAATGGTACTCACCCAATCTGCATAAGTTGAAAGAAGAACTGACATTTTATTCTTAAGAAGCTCAAACTTCCCCTAGATAAGCTTCTAACTACCTATAAAAAGAGCATTCCAGCCAACGGTATATCCATTCTCATTCACTCTATTTCTCTCTACTCTCTCTTCATACTCCTACAATCTCTTTATAGTATCATACTACTGATTCTCACATCGAAGGTTGATCGTATGAGGCCCCCTCCTACGATGAGACTAACTGGTCTTGTTTCTTTGATTCTTAGTAGGATTTGGAAGCTTTGTTAAGGACATACTCTTGGACCACCATACTCTTATTGTTAGCTATACTCGTTGTAGCAACACAAACAATGTTGAACTCCCAAGTACGGATGCACATTATTTTGTTTGGATCTAACTAAACGAAAAAGCTTACCAGACCAAAGCCAATTAATTTTGCATAATGTAGTTTTGGCCCTTTTAATGATTTTGGCCCAACAACTTGTTGCACCGCTTTTATCCTTTTCAACCCCATCATATATCCACAACATCCTTTAATAATTGACCTTCAAAACATTTGTCTTACACTTAGAAATCAGGATGCAGCCATATCTAGAAGACCCCACCGTAAAATTGTTGATTTTTTTACGTGGTTTTATTTTAAGATGTTGATATTTTTAATGGTTGATTTGTTTATGTAGTATGATCTTTAGTAGTTTTGTTATGATAATCTTATGACGTATAGGACTGAATGTGATTTTTGATAGGTTTATTAAGTTGTGTGGTTCAAAATCAGCCTTTCTTAGAAGTTATGCTAGCTAGGTCAATTTTATTCTATTTCTAGGTTATATTGACGTTCATTAATTTAGAGCTTAAATACCTAGCTGGTGTGATCCACCCATGGGAAAGATCTAAATAAAAAGGTATGCCAACTAGTTATGGTTTTCTTCGAACTAATCATGTATTGGTTGTAAACCGTAGTTCGCTGAGTTATAAGAACCTAGTTATAATGGCATAATTCATAAGTGTTCATAATATAAAGTAACTTCATTAGGATAGGTCTAAGAGGTTTGTGATATAATGCTAAATATATATGTTTCCCTTGTATATTTTATTTAAATATTTAATTAGTTTTTATTCGTTTTTAGTTAAGATTTGTATACTACAAACATTATTGTGTTTTGTAGTTTCCGGAGGTTGATCGTGGTCGAAATGGGCGAAAAACGAGTCAACATAGCCAAAACGAGAAGCCGGAACGCATCAAGAAATGAACCGGAAAGAGAACCGATCGGACCGGCCAGTCAGACCGGCCCCCAAAAATTGTGCACCTCGCCGCGCGGCCATGGGGGTCAGTCATGGTCGCGCGGCGCCTAGACCCAGTTTTTCCAAAAGTTTTGCCGTTTTTGATAGATTTTGGGCGTTGTTTCAGTACAAATACACACTTAACCTTAACCTAAAGAATACCCAACGAACTAGAGCCGAATTTGGAGTTTCTTGGAGCATATTTTGGAGTTATTTGACAGTTTTGAAGGCAAAGAATCACCCGGTGAAGCGTTACTTGTTCAAGATCGAAGACTGCGGGTTTTATCACCTTTAATCTTTCGTATCTACTGTTTTTCACCATGATTTCTTATATTATTGTTTTGTTTGATTTTAAGATGCTAGGCTAAATATTATAGACTGCCTAGGCTTTTGATGAACCCTCTTTGATGTTTTGATTTTAGTTGGATTGTTTCTTTTCGTTCTGGTTTTATGATTCAGTAAATTATTTGATTTTACTTAATTAATGCATATGTATACTTAGTTTTGGTTGTTCTAGTTTTATTATTCCACATTATCCTTGGTGATTGTCGGTCGGTCATATAATAGGATTTTGTTAGGTCATTTCCTGTGTGTTCTTGACTAGTTTGTGGTTGACTTGCAATAAAACCATAGGAATAATATTATTAGTCAAACGAATAAAAGTGTGCTGCTAACCTAGAAAGTTGTAAGGTGATAGGTTATTGTTAGATCTTTTTTGATTAAGATTGCTAAATTTAGTTCTTTGTAAGGAGTCCGTCTAGATTTGATTAATTAACCTTGTCTAGCGAGTCAATTGAGTTCATTAAATTACCTTTTATCTCCACATTGTAAGGTAGGATTTCACTATAAAGGTACTTTTTCATATATTAATTAGATAACCGTAAGGAAGTTTAATACATATACCTGGTGTGTCTTAAAACTTGTTAGAAACTCATGGGTGTTTTCTTGAAGGGTCAGGGGTCCTGTTCGGGTTTACTTTTAAGTGTCTATTTTACGATCCCAGTTCCATAACTATTATTTTCCAATTATTTGATAACTGAAACTTTGGGGATTCTAGCCTAGGTGGTTTTTAATCATCATCTGAATCAGACAAACCTGTTTGTCTTGTGTTTCATTAATTATCTTTTATTAATTAGTTTAATATAATATAGTTTAAAAACATCCCTTTAATAACAATAAATTAATAGTCGTGTCAGTTAGTCGAGTCTAATTAATTAGTTAATATATGTAATTTAAAGAGTCTCGTGGGTTCGATATCAGAACTTACTTAGCTATACTAGAGTCGATCGGTTCACTTGTCGGTCAGTAGTTTAGTTGAGTTTTAAGAGTCTAGAGTATTACTTAGTGTCTAGATTAGCGTAATTTAGTTAATAATTATTTGACTACTTTTAGTATATCAAGTTTTTGGCGCCGTTGCGGGGAATCTTGGCGATTGCGTTATTAGTTTCGATTAGACTTAATTGCTACATACGTGATATTTGATTTATTTATTTCGTTTGAGTCGTAGGAGTATAATTTAATTTTAGTTTATTTTTGTTTTAATTTTAGTTTTCGAGTCTACTCAGTTGGTTTTCTTTTGCGTTTTTTTAGGTATATGCCACATCTTCGTTCGCGAGGACCACCACTGGATATTCTTGAATTTTCTCTGTTGAAATTCGAGGGTTGCTCGTCAGAAGCTGGTTCTGCACCAAAGTCATCACCACATAGTTCACCACCATAAAGCCCAAGAAGTAAACCAGAAGTCCAAATGGCCAATGATAGAACAGTTTCTGTACAAGCTTTCGATGGTTTAACCGGAAACCAGTTGTGCATCATCATTCTCGAGATCTACAATCTGAACTCATTGAAAATTCCGTCATACGTCATGAACTCTCCCGTTCAAACTAACCAGTTTCATGGGTGTGATGACGAGGATGCACATGCGCACATTAACCGGCTCTATCGCGTTTTAAAACTTTTTAATTTACAAGGTGCTACTGAAGATGCTATTTTCTTACATTTTTTCCCTTTTTTCACTTGAAGCGAAAGGTTGCTCTTTGGCTTGACACTCAGCCACCTGGCACGTTCACCACATGGGAAGCGCTGCGTTCAGATTTTATCAAGAAATACTTCCCACCTGCTAAAGAAGCTCATCTTCGTGATCAGATCCACTCCTTTCGCATGGAGCCAGATGAACCATATTGTCATGTTTGGGAGCGCTTTCGGAATCTCTTGTCTCGTTTTTGACAAAATGGTCTTAACCCATGGGCTCTCGTCGAGAAGTTCTACAATGGGTTGAATTATGAGACCCAAGTTTGTTTTGACACGGCTGTGGGAGGAAATCTGATGGCCAAAAAGAATGTCACCAAATGTAACGAGATGTTTGAAAGCTTTTATCAATCAGAATATGCCAAACGGCCACATTGCGGGAATTCCACTCCTATTACTAGTACACCCTCATATGCTCGATGTGTGCACCAGGTTAATCCGGATACTAGAATGACTCCTGCTTTGGAATCATTAACTAGATAGGTGAAGGAGCTCAAGGCCAAAGTTGACAAATGTGAGTTTTGTAGGGGTGGACATGGTACTTTGGAGTGCCTGTTGATGAATAAAGAGGTCGATTTTATTGATGGCCAAAATAGGTTTCCAAATGCTTTTAACATTAATAACAATTCGAGTTGGAACACCTACAAGAACCCGAATCAGAGTAACTCAAATTGGCGTCCGTCCGGTGCACCACCTGGCTTTCAAAATACTTATAATCAAGGACAAGGTAAGTATTTTAATAATAATAGTAACAATGGTACTAATGTTTTAAAGTAATGTGTAGGATTCGAGTAGTGGAATAGGACGTTTGGAAGATATGATGAAGCTAATCCTGGAAAGAGATCAGGCTACACAGAAAAGGTTCGCTGAGCACGGCCTACTTTTAAAGTATCAACAATCATCGTTACTTGACCTTCTAAGGTCCGTTGGTGATATTGCTCGTCGTTTAGAAGAGAGGCTTCTAGGTCATTTTTCGGGTATTCCACAAACTAATCCGGCTGCTCAATTGAAAGCCATCTCCACTCTTAGTGGTAGGGTTTTTGGTCCAGAAAGAGTTAGTAGAGAGGCTAAGAAATATGGGGACGATGAGTTGGTGGATGAAGAGATAGAGATGGAGATTCCGGGAAAAATACAGGAAAACACACCAATTATTGAGCCCCAAGTAAAGAAAAGCATCAAGAAAAAGCCGGTTGAAATCCGGCCACTACCACACATCATTGATCTTGCCTATGTCCCGTATCCCGCTCGCCTAAAGCATCAAAAGTATTGGAAAGATTACGGGCATTTTCTCGATATGTTTAGCCAGCTAAAATTTAACCTCCCGTTCATTGAAGCCATCCAGCATATGCCTAAATATGCAAGTTTTTGAAAGACCTTCTTAAAAGAAATGATAAGTTAGAGGAGCTTTCGACTGTTCCAGTAAATGGAGAGTGTTTTGCGGTGGTTCTTAATAAGTTACCGGAAAAATTACCCGACCACGGTGTTTTCACCATTCCATGCATTTTCGGAAGAGACACGACGTGTCAATCAATGGACGATCTAGGAGCTAGCATAAACCAAATACCATATTCATTATATGAAAAGCTAGACGTTATGAGAGCTCACCCCTACACGTATGGTGTTGTCTTTAGCAGATCATTTCGTTAAGTATCTGAGGGGTGTTGTGGAGAACTTGCTCGTTAAGATCGATAATTTGGTTTTTCCCGCAGATTTGTTGTTTTAGATATGGAGGCCGACGAGAGAGTTCCGATCATTTTGGGTCGTTCTTTTTTACGTACTGCTAGCGAATCATTGATGTTTTTGAAGACAATGTCATTGTTAGAGCCGGAGATGATAGTGCCACTTATATGGCTAAATCCATGAGACATCCGAGTGGTCATGACGGTCTTATTGATCCATTTCATCCATTTTACTCGATATAATCATTTATCTCGGGCATCGATCCACGTCTTGACGATTCTCGTTCGGTCTGATTTAGTGTGGGGAAGGAGCTAGAGGTTTCGATTTCTCGAATGATGGTAAAGTGTGAAAGAGAAATTGGAGGTGGCGCGCGAAAGGTAGAAAGGGTTCATGGAGTTAGAAAGAAGAAGAACAAGATTGATGAATGGTCGGATTGTGATTCGGCATCTTTGAGGGAAGTGGAGTTCTATCGAGGTGGAGGAAGCTCTACTCGGACCGCCACATGATTCGCATAGCATGGTTTCTTGAGTGAAAATTCAAGTGTAGAGTTTGTATATTTTATTTTATTTTTATTTTTATTTCTATTTTATTTTAATTTTCTTTTGAGTCACTAACGTAGATTTTTGTAGTTCTTCGTTTTTTTTTTTTTTTTTGTGTTTTTAAGTTTGCTAGGTAAAGTAAAGATTGAGTGAGCCAGAGAGACGATCCCCAAGGAAGAGTGTATTGAAAAAGACAAGTGTGGGGATGGAGCAGCTGAGCCTTATACTTTATATTTATTTATTTTCTCCTAATTATTCATGATTATTTTATATATTTGTCGATTTAGGAATTACTTTAAATGGATAATATTTATCAGCTTCATAAGATATGTTATTAGATATTGTTGAATTTTTTGATGTTTATGTTCGTGTGTTTGAGAATGAGGTACTATTTGCTAAACACGTTCATAGTTGGAGGGCATCATGGAAAGAAGAATTTGGCATCATGTTTCATGCGCATATTACCAGCTAAGTCTTTTCCATTATCTAGCTTATAATTTTTTTTATTTTTTTTTTGTTTTTTAATTTTTTAGGTTTTTAAATTTTTGTAGTCCGACTTTATTTTATTTTTATTTTAATTCGTCATTATCCTTGCATTGATGACAATGCAAAATTTAAGTGTTGACATAGGATATTTGAGTAGTAGTTTAAATTTAATTTTAAATAAAAAATAGTAATAACAAAAAAATTAAAAAATAAAAATAAAATTAATTAAAAAATGTTTTAAAAATGTCCCTTGAATATAGTTTTCTGCATAAAAGTGTGAGATGATGATACCTATCGGAAATTGGTTTTTCAAAAATACTAATAATATGAGATAATATAAAAGAAAACGCACTTAACTTGGGATATGTCGATAGGCTCAGCCTTGAGAATGAAAGGGCAACTTGATAAAATGGATAAACGGATATCTTTTGTGGGCAAAGCGTTTTGTCCGTGGAAAATAAGTAATGAAAGGTCGGGCCATATTCAAGCCTCAATATTAAATATTATGAAATTTCAAAATTTTGAATACGTTATCATATGATGTTTGGGTAGGTTTAACGTTAGAGTATGTCAAGTAGCCGGTGATATAAAGCTTATAATGCTTAGTTTTAGTGTTTTACACTTCATTGGCATATGGTTTCATAATCTTAAATCTTGTAGTGATGGGATGCCTCGGGTCCGGAGACTATGGGTCTGTATGTGGTTTATTCAACTGGGTATTCAAAACTCCTAAGTGGGGTTGTGAAGATTTAAATAAAGCTAAAAAAGAGTAAACTTGCAGTTATCTGCCGTATAAGTCATTAAACATGATCACTGCGTACTTAAAATACAAATACACTACTGACTTGATCATTCACGTTCTTAGCCATGTGGGGTACCCTTGCTCGTGTCTCATTACCATTAAGAAACGAACCATAAGGGACACGCCACAAGTAAAACCCTACAGATGAATTCGTGTATACCTATGGTGATGGGTTTGGGGTATTGCTTGATAACAGGGGAATGTCATGTTGTGAGGAATACTAGCTAATTAATTAATTATGGCTTTAATCGTATCTAGTAGCTGTTTTGTAGACTTTGATGCTTAAGCATATGTGAATAAATAATACCTTTGATCGTTTTAACTATTCATGAAAAAATGAAAAAAAAAAAGAGCAACAAAAATTTTAAGTCTGCTATTTGAGGTTTAAGTCAAGTTGGAGTGGTCTAATCCGTAAAAGCTAAAAATAAGCGAGCCTTAATTGTGTAAACCATTGAGTGATATAAGTTGTTGGATCTTATTTTTCCCGGTAAGGATTAAGGCATGGGTTTAAGTGGACAACAATATCGGTGATCGCAGTTTTTGCGTTTTTCTGAACTTTAAATTAATTTATATGTTTTTAAGACTATATTTTCCGATTATGATTCCACCGCATTAGACTTTTTCATGGACGAAAAAACAGTAAGTGTGGGGACATTTGATATAATGCTAAATATAAATGTTTCCCTTGTATATTTTTATTTAAATATTTATATAATTTTTATTCGTTTTTAGTTAAGATTTGTATACTACTAACATTATTGTGTTTTGTAGGTTCCGGAGGTTGATCGTGGTCAAAAAGGGTGAAAAACGAGTCAAATAGCCAAAAAGAGAAACCGGAACGCATCAGGAAATGAACCGGAAGGGGAACCGGTCGGACGGGCCGGTCAGACCCCCCCCCCCCCCCACCCACCCACCCCCACCCCCTATATTGTGTGCCACGCCGCGCGGCCATGAAGGTCAGTCATGGTCGCGCGGCGCCTAGACCCAGTTTTTCCAGAAAATTTGTCGTTTTTGTCAGGTTTTGGGCGTTGTTTCAGTATAAATACACATTTAACCTTAACATGAAGAATACCCTACAAACCATAGCCGTATTTGGAGTTTCTTGGAGCATATTTTGGAGTTATTTGGCGATTTTGAAGGCAATGAATCACCCGGTGAAGCGCTACTTGTTCAAGATCGAAGACTGCGGGTTTTATCGCCTTTAATCTTTCGTATCTACTGTTTTTCACCATGATTTCTTATATTATTATTTTGTTTGATTTTAAGATGCTAGGCTAAACATTATAGACTGCCTAGGCTTTTGATGAACCCTCGTTGATTTTTTGATTTAGTTGGATTGTTTCTTTTTGTTATGGTTACATGATTCAGTAAACTATTTGATTTTACTTGATTAATGCGTATGTGTACTTGGTTTTGGTTGTTCTAGTTTTATTATTCCACACTATCCTTGGTGATTGTCTGCCATATAATAGGATTTTGTTAGGTCATATACTGTATGTTCTTGACTAGTTTGTGGTTGACTTGCAATAAAACCATAGGAATAATATTATTAGTCAAACGAATAAAAGTGTGCTGCTAACCTAGAAAGTTGTAAGGTGATAGGTTATTGTTAGATCTTTGTTGATTAAGATTGCTAGATTTAGTTCTTTGTAAGGAGTCCGTCTAGATTTGATTAATTAACCTTGTCTAACGAGTCAATTGAGTTAATTAAATTACCTTTTATCTCCCCATTGTAAGGTAGGATTTCACTATAAAGGTGCTCTTTCATATATTAATTAGATAACCGTAAGGAAGTTTAATACATATAACTGGCGTGTCTTAAAACTTGTTAGAAACTCATGGGTGTTTTCTTGAAGG
Organism: Bidens hawaiensis; assembly: GCF_021521415.1. Classification (NCBI taxonomy): domain Eukaryota; kingdom Viridiplantae; phylum Streptophyta; class Magnoliopsida; order Asterales; family Asteraceae; genus Bidens; species Bidens hawaiensis. The sequence goes on along the minus strand of NW_027497025.1, from coordinate 30,055 downwards.
GTCAGGGGTCCTGTTCGAGTTTTCTTTTAAGTGTCTATTTTACGATCACAGTTCCATAACTATTATTTTCCAACTATTTGATAACTGAAACTTTGGGGATTCTAGCCTAGGTGGTTTTTCATCATCATCTGAATCAGTCAAACCTGTTTGTCTTGTGTTTCATTAATTGTCTTTTATTGATTAGTTTATTTTATTAGTTTAATATAATATAGTTTAAAAACCTCCCATTAATAACAATAAATTAATAGTCGTGTCAATTAGTCGAGTCTAATTAATTAGTTAATATACGTAATTTAAAGAGTCTCGTGGGTTCGATATCAGGACGTACTTAGCTATACTATAGTCGATCGGTTCACTTGCCGGTCAGTAGTTTAGTCGAGTTTTAAGAGTCTAGAGTATTACTTAGTGTTTAGATTAGCGTAATTTAGTTAATAATTATTTGACTACTTTTAGCTCATCAGTTTGTATATAGCTTCTAAGCCTAATTTTATGGGATTAACCAGGTTGGTATGAATCTATCTTAGCACTTCGTACGTTGTTGTTGGTTTAGGTTCCTAGACAATGTCATAGACAACATAATCCATTCATGTTGCTTATTGTAGATGATTCGATTCTGAATTGTTACCCTTGAGTCGTATGAATCTTTAAAAAAGCATCCTTAGTTGTGCCTTGAGTTTCTCTTTTCCTATTTGTAGTTTGTTTATGTTTAGAGTCCATTCCCTTTTTTTTTTACTTATATTACATATTGATGTAAAACCTAGTATCAAGAGCTATATTTTCCACATATTGAATTCTGATGCACTTACCTTTTTTGTGCTATAATATGATAGGTGCACTTGTCTCTTAACGAGTTTAATTAAGTATTTTAGGTTCAATACCTTTAAACTAATCGGTGTGTCCATTAAAACTAAGTATTACTATTCAATAACACATTCCCGTCTCTCATGACATGCTGATGCGTGGTGAACCGATTTGTCACACAGGTAACATAACTTTGGATCGATTCTTCTCGACATTCTACTTGCACTCTGTTTAGATCGGTTGTTCTCCGATCGATTAGGTTCGGTCTAGCCATTGTCTCAACATCAACAGCGCCCCCGGTTCTCACGACCGGGTTTGAACTCCTCATTCGACTATTTATATAATAATAAAAGTGGGAGGAGTTGGCATTGAGTTGTTGTACTATAAGCTTAATATGTTATACACGTTCATCATACTTTCCACGTAAGTTGTGTTCTCTTTACACGTGTTCATCTCTCATGTAACCAAAGGTCCAAAACCACGTTATGTTTTCCAAACACACCACCGACTCTGTCCACCTTTGTTGTGCGAGTGCGATGTCTGCTCCGATGACGGTCTACCCTCGATTTTTACTGTTGTCGGCTTCCAAAAAGAACCCTAGGCGACGGTGGTCAAGAAGTGTCTCTTTAGTTGCCAACTGCGACGAAGACATTAAGTAGGTGTTCATTTTCTACCCTCCATTTCTGTTGTTGCCGGGCGACGGTGGTCAAGACGAAGACATTGATGCTCCGTCGTTTACAGGTTTTAGTTTTAATTGGCCTTCAATTATAAGTTAGTGGTGTTATTAGTTAATAATAATCGGGGATTATTTTCGTTTGAACCCGAATCTGGACTTATTGAGCCTGAAGATGCATGATAGATCGATTAATGATAATTGAGCCTGTGTTTCTGATGTGATTCTAATTCTGATGTGAACTTACTTTTTCTGTGTTGATTCTGAACTCCACTGATTTAGTAATGGTCAATTAGCGGAACAGATCAACACTATCTTTGATGTTTCCAGTTATGGAATTATATAGTTTGATTCTGAACTCAATACTTTATGCCAATTGTATGTTGTTTTCCTATGCAGCTTACTATAAAGGCTGTGATGGTCGGTCGGTTGTTGATCATCGTGCAACAACAACAACAAATATATACTAAAAAATCTACAAATATATGCAATTAGATGACATTGCCTATATGCATGGTTGTGACTTTCTTGGTTGGTGAATGGTTCTTGGTTGATGGATGTTTGCTACTAATATGTGTGTTGGGAGTTTCGTTGTCTTTGTTTGGCACAAGGTTAATGTTTCGAAACTTAATTTGGTGATTACAACGGTTGTTGATCTGGACACTACCACCGATCAGTTACTCAAATATTGCTTGAGTATTTTATTCATGTCAAGATTACTATGATTACCGAGTTTGAAAGTAGTTTTCGGTGCTCATTAGTTTACGCAATAGTGCAATCCGAGCCTATTGTAATACCATCTCTTGAGATCGGTTTATGGCTATGATGACGGTTCGGTTTTTTACGTAGCGACTTATGGTGCAGCCGTCATACATACTAATCCTCTGGTTAACAATTTAACATGCTTTGCTTTTTGTACATTCTAAGCGCTTATTTTTTAATTGGGTCATCAGAATCGTTTATGGCTGTGATGATGATTCGCACTTTGGCATGGCAATTTATGTTGCAGCCGTGTGAACCTGAGCCTATTGTGATTACGCCTTTTGAGATTCATTTTATGGCTATGATGATACTTCGGCTTTTGGCGTGGCAATGTACGTTGCAGCCATGATACCGTCTTGAGCCTTGGGTTGGCAATTTTATTTTAAGATTATTAAAGCCAAGCCGCAAAGTGTGGGGATTCGAATAGCCTCAACATTGCATAACAGTTCAAGGTCCGCATGATATTCACATACAATATATGTTATTTTGAGGTTATTTTCCTTTTCATTTTTTTATTTGATTTATTTTTAAGTTCCTCCAATGTATTTATAGTAGTTATTTGACTCACCGAAAGGCATTACTATCATTAAATGTGGACGAATGTTGTTATAAGACGATAAGCCACAATAAGTAAGTATTTCTATGATTCATTTATGCTACAATTGTGAATATTTTTGCTTAGTTTTATTGTTGTCGTCATGATGGGTTTTATATGCAGTTGAACAAAGTGGTGAACCATTTTGGAAACCCTAAGCTGACGGCGATGCTGTACAGTTTTCGGGTTTGATTAATTGCAGATGAAAGTAAAAAAAATGCATTATTTATGGATGAACATGAACCGAAACAATAGAAGGTCTATTAAAATTGTCTGTTCAAAATGCAACCCATAAGCTAGATGATGGTTAGTGTACCTCAGTCCAGTTTTTTTTATGGTCTGTACTCTGCTGTTATAGATTGGGTTAGTAAAGATGAAGAAGCTGTAGCATATTTTCTTTTTCTTTCTTTTACTTTTGTTCAAGTTTTCTTATGGTGGTTGTGATTATACCGTGTTGGTTCACGGCTGCCATTTCTGGGCGCCAATGTGACAGTGGGGGTGGCTTTCCATCTAGGCTATGATGATGCTCCTACATTTGGCGATGCAACCAATGTTGCAGTCATAGGGGAGATCTGAGCAATGAGTTATTTGATTTACATTTTTTGTTACTGATTTTGGGTTCGATTTTATACATTTGTTATATATTTTTCCTTTACATTTTTGTTTCGAGTAGAGCGGGTTGGTTTGTATTTTATAGTTGATGTATCTTCACGGGTTATATGATTTTTAGATGTTTACAGTTAGTTTTCCTTTTGAGACAAACCTGGGGCAATCTGTGATTCGGTTTTTGCCCCCAGCTTTACAACTGACGTTGAGTTGGTTTCATTGGTAACGGCTATGATGATCATGTATCTGAGCATATTATGATACGTTTTCTTATTCGCTTAAAGTTTAATTTTGACTTTTTTTACTGTTATTAGGAATATTGAATGATGTTTGAAGGAAGATTGGTTGCTAACGGCTTTTGTGACTCGGTTTGCTTATGTTGGTTGTACGTTGTGTTTCGCTATGATGACACTAATTTTAATTCATTTTTGCTACGATGATTTTAAACCAAACTTTGAATTAGTTTGTCATTTTTCAAAGTCGTGATGTCATAATCGAGAAGGTTTGCTTGACTCTCGATCACCATGATCTGAGCTTCGTCTATGGTTTCCAAACCCCCTGCGAGGGGGTTGAAATCCTAGTTATAAACAAAATTGGAATATAATAACTTACTTTGATTACCCAAACCTGATTTGAACTCCTCATTTTCGATTAACTCTTCGTATGCTTTTAACCAACCATCAATATCTTCAAACTTCGTGGTTTTAAGATCGAGAATCTGTTCAAGAGTGGCCATCATCTGAATATAATTTAATCTTGGAACGGTGTTGAGAAGTTTCTTAACAAGCTTCGATTCATCTATGACCTGACCCAAAGTTGTCGATTTGGAGGCTAACCGGACAACTTTCCAGCATAATCGTCAATTATTCGTGTCTTTCATTCATAATTGATCGGACTCCGAAACCAACCTTTTGCAATCCTGCTTCTCTAACACACTTGTATCCAGGGCGTCTTCGAGAATTAAAATGCATCTGCCGAGCTGAAATAAAAAGGCAAGTAGGCCATAATGAGTAACGAAATAAAAAGACCCGCAGGCTCAATATCTCAAAGGGTTGTGGGTAAAAAAAATATTTGGCCCAATCTAATAAGAGGATCAAGATTCGTACATATTTTATACAAAAATTTAGAATATATATATATATATATACAATTTCGGGTGAACATGTCCATCACAGTTTGTATAATGTGTAGCTTTTGTTGTACAACCCTTAGCTTCATTTTTATTGGACCTCCACTTCACTAGAGGTTTGGTTACTCGGGCTTCGTGCTTACCATTTTGACACCTTGATTTTGATGTCTCTAATCTCTCTCACGATTCACGAAAGTCCTCTCCTCTCAGTTACTCTCCTCCCCGACAATCGTCCTGCCAGTTTCACCACAGTTTTTTTCGGTCGTCGAGGGAAACTATGGCGGCGTTGGTTTCAAGCTAAGAGGGAGATACGACTATTCGCTTCGTGCTTCTTCAATTACACTGGTTTGAAGTATTTGTCGTTGCTCCTAATCGAGATCGTTAAGCCTAACGGTGAAACACAAAGGTGACCTGATCCTACGAAGACGCGATGTTTCAGGGTTTAGAGTTGGTTGGCTGTAAATGGGATTTCACAACTTCCCTCGATGTGTCAAGTGACGTATCTTCTGGCTTTGTTACTGCATGTTTCTGTTGGGTTCCAGTGGTGATCAGTCAACGGTTTAACAATTAAACCCGGTTTAATTAAATTAGTTTCATAATTTATTAATCACATTAATATATGAATACGCAGGGGAATATAAAAACGAGTAATCACCATAAACGGAACCGTACAGGATCCGGTTACAAACGATACGAGTACGAGTCAAAACGACCAAGTTAAATATAAATCAACAACGACAATATTTAAGTTTACCTCGGTTAATGATTAACCGGTTGAGACACCGATGTTCAACAAACGACGCTAGTACACGAACTTCCGGGGCAGCGGCGGTGCACTACGGCAACAGCGGTGGTGCGGGGCTTCCTGTGGCGGTGGTCGATACGCTATCGGCAGCGACGGCGGCTAAGGTTAAGTTTGGCAGCGGCAAATAAATTAATAGTGGCCGGTGACTTGGTTGCGTAACGAGAGATCTGATAACTAAAAATCCCTTTTTAACTCCAATATTGTTGGAGTCTATATAGACTTTTGGGGACGGTGGGTTTTCTTGTTTTTCAAGAATTAGGTTTTTATTATTATAAAATGATAATTATCATAATCTTAAATAATACATCTTAACCGGGCCCAAGTCCAACTCGTTTCAACTCTCGTTAAAAGCCGAACTAGTTTATTTAAGCAGTAAATAAACTTTATTATTTATAACCATTATAAATAATAATTCCGTCACAATATGTTCGTCATTTACCGGTTGAACCATTTAAGCGGATTTTAGTTCGTTGTCCAAGGTGTAACTCTCACGGGTCATAACCCGGTCGGCCGCGTTGACTTAAGCGGACCGGTCCATATTTCCAACAGTCTCCCACTTGGACGGATTCGGTTAAGTTTCTCAACGCTGACAACCAGCTGTGCTCTAGCTACACATGGTTGCCCCCAACAGGTTATGATATATCAAATTCATTAACCAAAGGATCTTGGAATACACTATTGCAAGATAATGAAAATATGATAATCGGTATCTATCCTTTCCGTATACGACACCAATTGAAAAATGAGACATAGATCAGATCAATCTCATATGGCGTTCTACCATTATCATTTTCGTTCTCGAGTCAAAGTGGTCCAATCAAATACACAGTAAGTTTGGGTGAGGCCTCACACTTTACCAGTTTGAATCAACGAAGGCGCCATGATGTCTAACTGTTACATATCATGTAAGAGTACAGAATCCCATCTTGATTACATACAACTCCCACTGAACTTCAGAATACTCCCAACCAATGTCTTTATGACTGGCAGTTACGCGACAGCGTTTGACACTGATCAAAGAATACCTTTAGTAAACGAAAGTTCTAATATATATATATCAGGACTAAGGATACTAAATGAGCATAACAATATCAAATGCATCTTATGACTAAGACCCATGAAGATGATTTTATGCGAGTTACATCCAACGTCATTCATAATGAGGTCTGTGAGTTTGGAAGTCAACCCTTTGAGTCCAAAGTCAGAATAGTCTTAATTCAGAATCGCTCCCACGAGTCTGACCGACTACGGATAATTTAGAATACAATATTCATGGATTAAACGTATTAAAATGAACACAGTTATAATATTCAACGTTTGAATTTAACCATTAAATCAAAAGTGAACTCAAAAGTATAACTGTTTAAAAGTTCATACATCCAAATACTAAATCAAAACAAATTACTAGCCAATCTAAGACCGATAGCATTCTGTGTTGGTCATGCTTGTCCTGAGTCATCGGCTTAGTGAACGGGTCTGCTAGGTTTTGATCTGTGACTACTTTGCTTATTATGATGTCACCTCGTTCCAGTATCTCTCGTATGAGGTGGAACTTCCTTAGAATGTGCTTGGATCTGTGATGAGATCTGGGCTCTTTGGCCTGAGCAATAGCACCTGTGTTATCACAGAACACCTCGATTGGTTTGCGAATACTCGGAACCACATCGAGATCGGTGATGAACTTCTTCATCCAAGCAGCCTCTTTAGCAGCATCTGATGCAGCTATATATTTGGATTCGGTGGTAGAATCCGCCACTACACTCTGCTTGGAGCTCTTCCAATAAATGGCTCCTCCATTGAGAGTGAAAACGAAACCTGACTGTGACCAAGAATCATCTCGGTCAGCCTGGAAGCTAGCATCAGTGTAACACCTTACAGTGAGCTCCTCTTCCACTCCCCAAACACCAAGAACATATCTTTGGTCCTATTCAAGTATCTCAGAATATTCTTTACAGCAGTCCAATGGGCAATGCCAGGATTCTGTTGAAAACGACTGGTCATGCTCAAGGCATACGAGACGTCAGGTCTAGTACATAACATAGCATACATGATAGAACCAACCGCAGAAGCATATGGAATTGCTTGCATATGCTTAGATTCAATGTCCGTTGCCGGATATTGCAATTTGCTCAACACGGTTCCTTTAGTCATTGGAACAGCTCCTTTCTTGGAGTTTTCCATTGAGAAGCGTGCCATTACTTTGTCTTTGTGAGTACTTTGACTTAGCCCTAGAATCCGCTTAGATCTATCTCTATAGATCTTTATTCCCAGAATATATGCGGCTTCTCCAAGATCTTTTATTGCAAAACAAGATTCCAACCAGTGCTTAACTTCCTTAAGCATAGGAATGTTGTTCCCAATGATCAGTATATCATCCACATACAAGATGAGGAATGATATAGTGCTCTCACTAGTCTTTCTGTAAACACAAGGCTCATCTTCATTTTTGACATAACCAAACTCTTTGATTTTCTCATCAAAGTGAAGATTCCAGCTTCGAGATGCTTGCTTAAGTCCATAAATGGACTTGTTCAATTTGCAAACCCTATTAGGATATTTTGGATCGACAAAACCTTCAGGCTGAACCATATAGACATTTTCAGAAAGATGCCCATTAAGAAAAGCGGTTTTGACATCCATTTGCCATATCTCATAGTCATAGTATGCAGCAATGGCAAGCAATATCCTAATTGACTTAGTCATAGCAACGGGCGAAAAGGTTTCATCATAGTCAACACCTTGAGTTTGAGTAAAACCTTTCACGACTAGCCGTGCCTTATAGGTTTGCACATTTCCATGCATGTCGGTTTTTCTCTTGAAAATCCATTTGCTCCCTACTGCCCGACTATCGGGGGGTAGCTCAACCAAGTTCCAAACTTGGTTATCATGCATGGATTGCATCTCGGCGTTCATGGCATCTTGCCATTTCTTGGATTTCGGATCCAGGATAGCAGATTTGTAGTTAGTAGGCTCGTCCCCAGACTCGGCTACTAATAAGACTTCGGGACCATCTAGTTGCCATAAGTATCTAGAATTTGGGTTCCAGTGGTGATCAGTCAACAGTTTAACAATTAAACCCGGTTTAATTAAATTAGTTTCATAATTTATTAATCACATTAATATATGAATAAGCAGCGGAATATAAAAACGAGTAATCACCATAAACGGAACCGTACAGGATCCGGTTACAAACGATACGAGTACGAGTCAAAACGACCAAGTTAAATATAAATCAACAACGACAATATTTAAGTTTACCTCGGTTAATGATTAACCGGTTGAGACACCGAGGTTCAACAAACGACGCTAGTACACGATCTTCCGGGGCAGCGGCGGTGCACTACGACAACAGCGGTGGTGCGGGGCTTCCTGTGGCGGTGGTCGATACGCTATCGGCAGCGACGTCGGCTGAGGTTAAGTTTGGCAGCGGCAAATAAATTAATAGTGGCCGGTGACTTGGTTGCGTAACGAGAGATCTGATAACTAAAAATACCTTTTTAACTCCAATATTGTTGGAGTCTATATAGACTTTTGGGGACGGTGGGTTTTCTTGTTTTTCAAGAATTAGGTTTTTATTATTACAAAATGATAATTATCATAATCTTAAATAATACATCTTAACCGGGCCCAAGTCCAACTCGTTTCAACTCTCGTTAAAAGCCGAACTAGTTTATTTAAGCAGTAAATAAACTTTATTATTTATGACCATTATAAATAATAATTCCGTCACAATATGTTCGTCATTTACCGGTTAAACAATTTAAGCGGATTTTAGTTCGTTGTTCAAGGTGTAACTCTCACGGGTCATAATCCGGTCGGCCGCGTTGACTTAAGCGGACCGGTCCATATTTCCAACAGTTGTCATATTCGGTTGGGGAGAGCTATGTGTAGCTAGAACGTCTCTGGCTGTCAGCGTTGTGATACTTGACCCAAATTCGTCCAAGTGGGAGACTGTTGGATTTAATGGTCGGTTCGGGTCAAGTCAACGCGACCGACCCGAATGTGACCCGGACTGAGTTACACCGGGGGTAACGAGATATAAACCTACTTAAATGCTAATTAAGCCCGACACAATCAATTAGATGGACCGGATAGTGGATAAAGGCTTTGTTTGGTTAATTGGGCTCAAGCCCAATTGGTTTAACTTGCTTAAACCCTAATAACCTTCTATATATAGTATGAGATAATGATATTATGTGATAACCTAAAACGAAAACAAACCCTAGCTGCTAGTTACTATTCCGGCCAACCCGATTTTCCGGCGAGCCTATTTCGGCCGCCGTATACCCACATCAATCACCACCGGTCCTTCTTCAACCACCACAAGCACCACCGCAGCTCCTTCGAGCCCCGGTGCTGTCAAAATCCCTTACCCAACCTTTTCCGACGGTCTGGTTCTTTCTCCGGCGAACCTTTTCCGGTGACCTGGTGCTGCTGTTGTGTTGCTGCAGTGTTGCTGTCTGCTGTCCTAGCTACCATCCACTGCTATACTAGCTGTCGTCCACCACTGTCCGACCCCATTAGCCGCCGGAATCCGCCATCGCCGCCGCCGTTGCCGGATTTGCTTGGTTTTTGTTGATTGTATCATCTAGCTCATCTCGTTAGCCCTCGGTGTCTTCCCGGTTTCGATAACCGAGGTATATCGACATACTCATCTATGGTTGATTATTATTTATGTTTAATCGTACTCGTATAATAATTGTAATCGGATCCGGGTTTTGGGTTTTCGGTTTTGGTTCGGGTTAATCGTATAATCGTTCCGCTGCGTTTTTATAGTTCGTTTAAGTCTATTATTAATAATGATTAATATCTATCGGAACGACATAAATAACTAAAACGGGTTTAAAAAGTTTGTCCGTTTTCGTTCCGAACCACCGTTGAAACCCAACAGTTTCTAGCATCGCCTCCTATCAACCTTCACTTCCTTTAGAGTTTCCGGTTCGTTCGATTTAAGCATATGTTGCGGCGATACTTTGTTAGGTCATTTAATATCTTTTTTTTTGTCGTTGGCCGGGTGATGATGGAAGAAGTTGTAGCTGTCATCTGATATTGTCATAAGTTGGTAAGCTTTCTCTCTAATATAGTCATATTGTTTCTTAGTGTGATTAGATTTATTTGTTTTCTTGCATTTCAGTTGTTCTATGATACTCCTGAGTTTGTTTGTGTTTTTTTGCCTTTCGTTTGTGTTTTTTTTGTCAGTGTAATGGGGCATTTGTTAACGAGAGTTTAAAACAACTAAAGATGACACACTTTGTGAAGGGATGCATAAACTTTTGAACTTGGTTATTATGTAAAGGAGGACATGTGGAATGGACCGTTTTTCTTTATTATTGTTTGTTTACACATTTTTTTGGTGTATGTCCAGAAGTTAATATTTTTTTGCAGCGTGTCATTTGAAATTCTAACCAAAGTTAGTTTCTTAATCTATCTTTTAACAATACTAGAGAGTTTATAAGCTTGGCTTTCAACCTATTTGATGCATATTACATCCTCCCTTCTAGATGGCAGTTTGATTAGTCATACTTTGTGTTTTAGGCCTAATAGGTGTTGGCTCTGTGTTGCTGCCAGAGTTCAGCATCACGATTTGTACCTGTAAGGTTATCAATTTAGTAAGTTTTTAATGTGTTAGGTATATAGATAATTAAATTTGTGTGTGATGCATGTTTATTTTTGTTAATGATCCAGGCTTTTTGTCTATGCATTTTGTTTTTTGTTAATGATGTAGGATTTTTTTCTACAATTGTAGCAGGTCTGTTCTTACATTTGTTTCATGGTGACAGGCAGCGAAGTTGTTTAAGGTATGTTCTTTGTAGTTTGTTTTATTAGTATGATGTGTTGTTACAAATTTAGTTAAGATACTTTTAGTTGTTACGAGTATAGTGTCTTTCTATTCATGCTCTCAATTGACATATTGCCTAACTTAAATAAGCAAAAGTAAATACCTTTTGTACCTCATGTATATTGTTGCTTGAGAACCTAACCATGGTCTTAAAAGATAAAAATAATGAAGCAGAAGCCTTCAACAGATAGCTTAACTCTCGCACTTCTATTCAAACAATACACACAATCACACAAGCCACTCACAACGCACACACCTAACACTAACAATAAATGACAGATCCAGGAAAAAAAACAAAAGATGCAATGAAAAACATGGCTGCATGATGGGAAGAACGCGAGCGAAGACATCAAGCATAAAAGGCTATAATTTTGGCAAGACAAACACATATGAAAGTCGAAAATGCTAATATTTTGTAAAATGTCCTTGCATTTACCATGTAAACCCAATAGTACTTAACTAGATGATGAAGGGCTACTTGGGTATTATGCAACACATTACATGTAGGACTCGAATGTTTGTCAATATGTAAGAACACTATGCAGCATATATTAGCATATAATTAATATGGACATGATTTAAGTGTCAATAAATTATATCTATGTAAGTGCTGTGTTCGTCACCATTTTACAACCCAACCATGCTGCATCGCGGCGGGTGATCTCCTAGTATATATATATTTATGTATATATGTATATATATATGTGTGTGTATATATATATGTGTATATATATGTGCCCCGGCCGGTCGCCTGGGTTGTTTGATTCCCATATTTTCTTGGTAGTTTCTTGATCGCCGACTTGAATATTAATGTCTCGGACATCGACTGATACAACAATCCCATAGCAAGATTGTTTCAAACCAGTGACTTCCCATACTTTGGAATACAACGTAAAGTCTTCACATGTAGGGGACTAAACACTAGAGTTCGTGGGTGATAGCATCGGGCATTGAGCTAATGACAATCCAGATGCTTTACCTTCGGTGAGAGATGATTGCCTCCCATATATTACCTTCTTTGTGAATATGTTAACGGTGTGGTTAGATTCATTGTACGAGTCGGTTTCGATCAAATCGACTTGTTCGATCGATTGACTGGGCAACAAAAGAACCTCAAAAAACCGATTTACCTTATTTGTACCCTACGGGTAGGGTCGGGTACGGATTCAGGTATTAAAAATCCGGGTATTAAAAAAACCGGTTCTGGAATTTTATTTCGGGTCCGGTTCCGGGTTCGGGTTTTTTTTTGCACCTCTACCTTATGGGCTTCTTCTTACCTTATTTTGGGTCACACACCATTGTGTTATTTTCTTTTCATATATTTATATCTATACATGTATTAGTATCATTATTTTTACTACGTGCTATTATCAATTATATTACTCTTGAACTTTGGTTCCCTCTTATATTCTCTCATACATATGTGTTTTAGAGCTGAGGGTCTCACTGGAAGCCACATCTCAATCCTATTGGATAGAGGTACGGTGTGTCTACATCCCATCTCCCTAGATCCTACTTATAGCTTTGCTATTGGTGGGATTCCACTGAGTATGATTGATTGATATATATATATGATCAAACCCTACCTTGTAATTTATAATGTAATCGAAACTTGTCAAAAAGAAAACTACAAAATCCTATTTTTTCCCTTAATGGGCTTAACTGCCCCTTCTTATATATCCAGGCCAAGCCCCATATGGGCTGAGTCGCGAATTTTTCGGGCCTTCACATTTTATAGCAGATACGATCCTCAAGTATTTGACGTACGATACTAAGCTTTATATCTTTTTTTCAAATAAGAAATGGGCTTATAATCTTATATTGTGTTTTCCTTTCTAAGAATATAAACCAAGTTTATTGGGCTCATTACAAAATATGAATCCATATGCACTAATGACTATAAATGTTATCTACAATATAGATAAACGAAGATATAAAAATCCTATGTGTCGCGATGTGGTCGCTCTCCCTTTTTTTGGAGTCACCAGATTTGCTTGATTTTTAAATAGAGGCTTCTCATGCATTTGACCCGAATTCATGGGTATGGGTCTTACCAAACCCAGATATTCCTTAAACGGGTTATAACATCTCATTAAATTAAAAATTTATTCTCACCAAATTATTGATGTAAAAATCCTATAAAATAAGATATAATAAAAAATAATATCTTATTTATTTTAAAAAAGATATATATATTATTTAAATTAAAAAACCAATTTGGTAGTAAAAAAATAAACGGGTCTTGGGTCTCATCAAACCATAAGTATATTATTAACTTTCATAAATATTATTTATAATTAAAAAACCAATTTCATAGTAAAAAATAAACGGGTCTTGGGTCTCATCAAAACCATATAGCTTTTAAATCGGGTTATAACATCTCATTTATTTGTGAAACAATTTATCATCAAACCATAAGTATATTATTAACTTTCATACAATTAAAAAAATAAATAAATATTATAACAAACAATATAAAACAACCCCCGTAATACGGGGGATAAAAACTAGTTACATGTATACTCTTATAAAAAAACATATAGGTGCAGATTTTAGCTGCATTATGTTCTTTTATACAACACACTTATCTCTTATCATACAATATATAACTTCGCGAGGAGAATATATGCTGTTATTATAGTACAAAAACCATACCAGAATTCAGTATTTTACCAGCAATGCCTCGAGTCTGGTATTTCTTGCAGCATGTTTTAGTTTCTCTAGTGCAACAAGTCCAATCTGTCGCACACCTTCCCTCGACAAGCCTATTCTGAAATGTCACTCAAAGTCAGATTTTTTTTTCTTTTTTTTTTTACTTTTTGTGCAAGTGGAAATGGGCAGGGTCAGGTTGACCCGAAAACCTTTCTGTCAAGTTTATTTTAAAACTATTAGGGTGCCAAATGAGATATTTTTTTTATTTAAAAATTAATATAACTCTTTGTGAATAATATAAGAATAAAGTACAGTTTTCGTGCTTCAGGTATATAGCAAATTTCACTTTTCATTCTTAGGGGTGTTTGGGATTCCTTATGAAAACTCATTAGAACTTTCAGTAATAAGTTACGTAATTACAACTTATTAACTTTTCCCTCTCACACCTAAAGCAATCCCAAACACCTTATCAATTTTCAAGCTAATAAGTTATAAGTTGGTAAAAATAAGCAATCCCAGACACCCCCCTTAAACTAAGGAAATAACATAAATCATCCTTTTTGTTCGTTTGTTGTTACAGTTTACGTCCTTTCCACTAATAAACGTGAGTTTTTTCTGTTAAGTTCAGTCATGACTCATGGCGTCATGTACCTAGCATACAAAGGCATTTCCGTCTTTTTCAGATAACATTTTTAGTAGGTCTAACGGGGTGTTTAGGATTGCTTATTTTCACCAACTTATGACCTATTAACTTTTTGAAAAGTTAAAAGGTGTTTGGGATTGCTTATGATGTGAGGGGAAAAGTTCCATAAGTTACAACTTTGTAACTTATGACTCTTTGCAACTTATGACTTATGGAAAAGTCATTAAGAGGACAAAATAAGGAAATTCCAGTTTTATGGGGGGCAAAATAAGAAATGAAATTTCCTTAAAAATTTCCTTAAAGGAATCCCAAACACCCCCTAAGTTTTACCAGTTTCTGTTAGTGACTTATTTCCGTAGTTTAGGAGGTCTAAGTTTTACCCGTTTCCTTTTCTATAACATGTTTTGTTTTACTCATTAACTTAAACACAAGTTGAATTGTCAGATTCATTAGTAAATGAATTGAAACAGCAGACTGATTATAAATATTTATTTAATCTTTTGAACATGTTCAAACAAAGCAGTATTACCTTTTGCCAATTTCCTCCCAAGTAAGGCATTCATTTTCAAGACCATAATAAAGACGGATAATAATCTGCTCTCGTTGCCCGAGACTCACGGTAATGAGCTTGTTCACTTCATCCTAAAACATCAAGAGCAAATCATTGTTTACTTCTACATGCAGTTCACTATGTAGGGCCCACAAATAGATGACCGGTTCTGGTCAAAACAGGCTAACCCGGGCCCACAAACATGTGAAATACCTTAAGAGCTTTTTCACCTACTCCATGCCAAGGGTCATTCTCCATGCAGTTATCTGCAATATCCTGTGACGGTTTTTATAACACCCGTTAAAAATATAATTAAGTTCCACAGTTTAATGAACGTTAATATGATATATGATGAAAAGGAGCTGATATTTGACTTACATTATCAAGTGTTTGCCCAGGTTGACCCCTATCAAGTGAGAAAACCTTAGTGATTGCCTACATTGATTATCAATTCATATTTAACATTAAAAAAATGCAAAATTAACTGCATAAATACGCGTTTGTAAAACCCATTAGGCCGTTAGTACCTGTGTCGCGTTTATAACTTTCTTGCTAGATATATTTAAGCTTTCTGCAATTCTCTATTGGATCAAATGCCACAAAAACAAAAAACAAAAAAAAAATCAGTCAAATTGTTGGCATTGTTTTACTATGTTTTACTAACTTACATCAACTGATGGGTTCATTCCTTGCTCTTTTAATTTGATTTTGGCATTTCTGATAGCACTCTGTCTTTCATGCAAATGAGTAGGCAATCTTAGCACTTTAGAGTTTTCCATTAACGCCCTTGAAACACCCTGGAATTATAAAGTCTGTTTATGAAGGAATATTCAATGCTATAAGAACCTATGTATTATACATTATTCACCTGTCGTATCCACCAATAAACGTAGGTAGAAATCCTGAAACCTCTGGACGAATCATATTTTTCTATACCGCGAAGTAGTCCAATTAGGCCTCCCTACACAGATATTTGCAGTATATTATGTAAAATAGATAATGCATACTAATCATAGCATTTAAGATGAGTCTAGTAACCTGAATAAGGTCAGCCATTTGAGCTCCCATATTATCATATTTTTGTGCAATTGACATTACTAAGCGAACATTGCTTAATGTGAGTTTCTGTCTCGCCAAAGTGCATTCAATCTGTCTTGTTCTTAACTCAGTTCGGGAAATCCTCATGGAAGTTGCAAGTTGCTCTTCTGAAGGTTCATATCCCAGTTTTTTCTTCAGTCTGCAAATTACATATTCAGTAAGTTCTGGAAACATATTTCAAACATATACAATCATTCAAATTCCTGTGTACACTGCTGATACTATCGGGTTATAGCCTTGTAAACGAACCAAACAAACACGAACAACTAAAGGAACGGGGTTTTCTTGTTTTTTTTCGTTGTTAAGGATATGAACACGTTCATGTTGGTTTATGTTTATTCATTAGTAAATGAACGGTTCACAAACGTATATGAACAAACATAACTGAACATAGATGAACGAACATAACTGAGCTAAAACCAGTTGAAAGTAATCTGAACAATGTGTTGGAAAGAGCTATTAAATCTAGACTAAGTAGTAATGGGTCAAAACAATTTAAATGAAGATATTCACGAAAGTATATAGACAACCTTAAACAAACATAGATGAACCAAAATGAACAAACACAAAAGAACTTAAATGAAGGAACATAAACAACCTTAAATGAACGAACGAGACATGCGTTCGTGTTCGTTTAACTAAAGTAACAAATATTTTTGTTAAATTTCACTCACTTAGCAAATAAACGAACTTCCTAATGTACAGTTCACGAATTGTTCACCGAACAAAATTTCAAATATTGAGTAGATGAAAGCATAAGTTACCTTGATTTCTGCTCTTCCAAGAGTAAACCGACTTTAATTTTCTTCGATAGAACGTTCACCTCTGAGTGAGTCAACAACACCTCATTTTTTATACCTTTAAATTGATTTTGAAGAAGGTCTGTATCAATTGAAGATTTCAAAAGCTCAACTGAAACATCTTTGTTAACAGACAAACATTTTTTTAACTTTTCTCTAGCATCTATTCTCCGCCTTCTTGCTGATATCTGTGAGCCTGTGACGTGTATCTTTTTGCTGTTTTTTTCTGTGTTTATATTCCTTTCAGTTGAAATTTTCCATTGTTTCTCAAGCAAAGACTTTTGTAAAAGCAGTAAAGCTTCAACTGAAAGTTCATGTTTGGGGCCTTGGGTTTCGAAATGATCAATTATACGAACACGCTGATCTGTGCAGCTTGAAACATTTGCATCAGTAGCAGCATGATTAGCATTTAGGGGTTGTTTATCTCGGTTGGATATAGGACTAGGGTTGTAGTTTGATGACCTCTTTGCGGTAATCACATTCTTAACGAAAACAAATGTGAAGCCGTTGTTATCAATCCTGCAGGACAGCTTATCGGTTGTATCTGCGTAAAAAGAGTAAGAAGCCAACAGCCTATTTCCTGTACTTAGCTCAATTGTAGTTGTGTACATCATACTATAGTCGAATTAGCATGACATACCAGGAGAATAATACTGTTTTTGTATTGAAACCATGACACACTTGCTCTTTCAGGATTACGCCCTGTTTACAAGAAAACAGAAGATGAAGCTTCAATTCAATCCCCCAAATTGTTGTGGCTCATTAACATAACATATATAGTGTTGTAACTGTTGAAAATCCCAAACTAAAAACACAGAGTCAGTTTATCTGAATCAATAATATTGGTGGTTGTTCAAATTGTAGGCCATCTTTGTTTCGAATTCATCAAGCAAGTATACTTATGTAGATGAAGAATAATGCTATGGCAATTAGTTACAGTGCGTGGTAACAATATAACAAACGATTTGGGAATTATAGACTGAAACTGAAACAGTCAACATGGTGAGATTATTTATACATTAGAAGAGAAAAAAAGAGTACGGAAGTTAATTTCGACATTACCGATGGAGCTCCTGCTAAATGCTAATGAGAGAGAGATGATGAATTGATGATATTGATAATAACCAAGCATGTATGTATGTATATTATGTTTTGAGTGAGTGAACCTGATCGTAGTGATGTATCAACTTCTGGTCTCCTTTTCATTCCTTTTTTTTTCTTTTTAATATATATATATATATATATATATATATATTATATTATATTATATTAGTTTTAGGATAAAAGAAAGAAAATTGATTTCATTTCCGGCCTATTTCTTTCTATAAATATCTTCTATTATCTATAATATATAATAAATAAAACTTTTTTTATGTTACATGTCACTTTCATATGCATTCTTATCTTTTTGTTCCCGTCTCTCTCTCTTATTAATTATACATTAATTATACATATCTTTAAAAGTTTTTTTTAGACATTTTTTTGTTTTATGATTTCTCTAATTGCTTTTACAAAACGTATTTTATATTTTCGAAAAACGTTAGGTTTATTTATAAAACATTTTTATAAACCGAACATTTTCATTATTCAACGGGTTCATCGTTAAAAACACGTAGATCTTTAGTTGAACTTGACTCGCCTTGTTTTCACCTGTAACCGTAATATCTTTCTTTCTATCCATATTTTGTCGACCAAAACCTTATCGACTCTCCTTTACTGTACATTCTTCAACTAATCGAAAGTTTTCTTCTATTGATGGTTGGTTCGTATTGTTTCGATTGTACCGTTTATAATCTCATAATACTATTTTACTTTAGTTGCTACCATATTTTTAGTGTATTATCTAATATTGTATCGAAAGAAGTATTTAGAGATTTATGATTTGTTTTTAAGTTTGTGAATAATAGTTATAATTTAGTCAAAAGTTATAACTTACAAAATTTAAGTTGTCTAACCAGTATAAGATATGGGTAGATAACCTAGTCTAATATAAGTAATAGAGAATGTCGGCGCCACAAGAAGGATTTTCAGTTTTTCTTTTTGTTTTTTTTTTCAAATTGATCTTTTTATTGTTTTTTTCACAAATCAATTTTAAGTTTTTTTATTTTTGCAATTTGACTTTGTTATTGTATTTTTTTTCTTTTACCGACCGATATTATTGCGTAATCTAATAGCCTTAATGTTTCAGCCCGAAAAAGCTCGGGTTTCACCAACACTCTATTTTTTTGTTTTTTTAGTTGTAGCACCGCAACTAATGTAATGACAACTGACCATTGTCGCGTAGCCTCATCGCCTCAACGCCCGGGCCCAACGATGCTCGGGTTTTACCAACATTAGAGGTTCATTGACTAATGTCACCCCATTGGGCCACCTCAATTTGTTTTTGTTTTTTTCCTGTTTTAGTTCCGAAACGTAACGAACGTGATCAAAATCGACTGACCGTGTCAGCACCCAAGAACCACAAAGCTTTGTTTACCAACACGACAACGTCACACCCATGTTTTATCGTTCGAACAATCGTCTATTTATTATTTTTTATAACTTAATTTGACGATTTTTTTGGGTTTTTACTTTCGGTTTTAACCAACATTGTTTATACCATAACGAACGTAACTGAAACTGACTGAATTCACGTCGAATATCCGTCGTAACGCTTGGATTTTACCAATGATGACGTTTTACCAATGCCCCGGTTTCAATGCTCGGGTTTTATCAACTGTTATGATTAGGTTTTAATGGCTGATTTCGTGGCGCAACGCTCGAGTAATTAACTAGTTGTCTAGTAATTAACAAATGTTTTCGTCACAAAATTTTGAGACAGACACAAAAAGTATATTTTATTATTTTCTCTACTGTAAATTTAAGAATACCAAAGGGAAAAAAGTTATAGAAAGTTTTCTTAATTCAATATGTTCGGACGCTAGAAACCTTAGAACTTGAAGATGCAAAGTCTATGTAACAATATGGTACCACTATGTTAGACACTCTTTCATCTCCATAATGTTATTTTTTTAATGAAAGATTTTGTTTTTTCATTCTATATGATCATTTAAACGTATAATTATCAACTAGAGTTTAATAAAAAATCAACTTTAAGTAGTGAAAACAATGAAAAGCATGATGTATTTGTACGTGATGGTTGATAAATGTAATGCAAGTGATAAATAGAAAGCAGTAACTAATTACATAATAATATATTTAATGACATACATATGGTTAACACAATAGAGGTAAGTGTAGTTTTATAACTGAATTAGTTTAGTATAAAGAATATGAACAAATCATTTATTCTTACTTTAGATTATTAAACTGTCATAATAATCATGTAAAATTGTCCAAGCATACCTAGGTAAACAATACATCAACATGTTCTTTCTATTTCTGTAAACTAAATTAATATTTACTTGATAAACTAACTTAAATTGAAGTTAACTTCACTAATTGTCGTTTTTAACATTACAATTTTTACATTTTATAGGAATCGAATCTTTGACCATCTATTCTACACTCTGATTTCTTTACCAAGTCACTAAAATGAAAATGACACTTGACGTCATTATAAATGAAAATGTTACTTCTACTTTTTGCCTTCTAATTTGTACCTTATTCCTTCTGCCTTCCTTAAATAATTTATTGTTTTTAGTTGTTAGTGGATTTTCTTTCTGCGTGATTCACCTTTTTAATACCCTTACGCGTGTCAACGGAGGCCATTGTTGTGTTAAGCACCTCTTTACATGTCTGAAGGATATCATAACCTTATAGGGTTATCTTTTCCTTAATATGGGTTCCTTTCTTCTCCAGATTTCCTACCTTTCAACTCACTCTGTTACTTCTCATCAGGTAACTCTTTTTTAGGGTTTTTCTTTCTTTAGTTTTCATATTTAGAAAATGGATTTATGTTCGGGTTTTGTGCTTTTAATTGGGTTTTCATGTGTTCTAACAAATGCAATACTATCGAAAAGGATTTATGCTTTATTAGTTGTAAATGAAATTCATACGAAATTAGGGCTGCAAGGGTTTTGTGTTTCTAATTGGGCTTTATGTGTCTGATTTTGGCTTCTATTTGGGTTTTTCTGTGTTTGATTTTGGCCATAGAAAATGGAATTTTTTTGCTTTCAAAAAGGGTTTGGGGTTGTTAATTGTAATTAAAATTTAAATGAAATTACGGCTGGTAAGAGGCCGACACTAATCTGTCTTCTGATTAATTGGAAGCATGTGTTTTTAGTATTTTGATACACATGACATGTCCCTCAATCTTAGTAATTTTCAAGAAGTACGGTGTGGGTATGAACTATGTACTATAGTAGTACATAAGCTGCTACAATTCTTACTATTGTGCTACATGAAAAATAGGATGCCATCAAGAGGTGTTTCCTTCATCAAAAATGAAGACGGAGGAGAACCTATGGACATTCATATGATAAGAAAGTGAAAATCTTTCGTGTTTAAAGATGTGTGTTGCTACTTATTCGTAGATAAAGAGGTACATTCTCTTCCTTTACAAGTGGTTCTGATACATTCAAAGCATTTTATTATTATTATTATGAAACTTGCAATTCAGATTCCAATATATTTTGTAAATAATGTTCTTAAATTAATAATTTATTGTTAACATAAAACGTAAGGGCATACAATTGAGGTGTGTGGCAACACTCGAGACCATAAGCAGTTTGAAAACAAAATGGAACTTCAAGGTTGCTACAGAGTTTCTAAGTAAGTGTCACAAAAGCAAGAAACAGCCACAAGTTAGTTCCTCAGGACGCCACTGTAAAACTTGTCCGAGGAACCTCCTTCACTCCAATCGAACCGTCAGGCTTTCCATTACACTACTTCAACTTCGCATCATTTCACGTTCTAAGAAGCCGACTACATGTGAACTTACACTTAACAGGTCAAAAGAAACACAAGTGATTCATATCAACTTACACATTATATACACTATTAATAAATGTTTACTTTACAGACTACATTGGGCATTTTGATTCGATAACCGTGGACAGAATAACCTCATCAAGAGGAAGACTCTTCAAATTCATTTTGGAAGACGCAGAGTAAAGAAGCTAACACATACACCACAATACATACATTATTAATTGTTCATATGTGCCGCTATTAAACTAACCATTTTAAAATATATCATCATCATCATCGTACTCAGTATATCCCACCAATAGCAATGCTATGGTAGGGTCTGAGGAGGGTAAGATGTAGACAGCCTTACCTCTATCCCATAGGGATAGAGAGGCTGCTTCCGGTGAGACCCCCGGCTCGATAGTAGTTTTGCATCAAGCCTTGGACATAAGGCACATAGCACTCAATCATCGGGACACCGGCTGATCGGTGCATGTGCCCTTGTCTTTCGGCTATCAACGCCACCACATGATGCCTGATTAACCTTCCGCCACTTTTAACGTTATTTTCACGAGATTAGTAAAATAACGTCAAAATTAGTGCAATTTTACTTTTGCCCACCCGAGGGTTCACACATATATACATTATATGCGCGCACCGCAAGCAGGGCGTAACCATTTTAAAATATAATGATACAATTTGAATGAAAAGTTCATTGAAGTGGCTCTTTGGGGAGATATAGACAAAGAACGACTCACCAACACACCTTTTTCGTGTATAGTAGCTGTAATTTCAATGGAAGTAACAGAACACCAACAATTACAGCTTGAGTCAAATGCTCCTACACACATCTACATCAACCCACAGGTCCTAGAAACCGATGATTTAATAGAATGGTCAAAATCGAGTATACCTATAAACATACTATAAAAACTCACATATAATAGTACACTTACAAAGAATATTGTCTGCAGGTTCACAATTAGGTACACTAACATACCACAAAACCAAAGAGGTCGTTTCACAATCGCACACTTACTACAGATCGATCCGGCACAAAACTTTGTAAGCCATTAACTTTTGTAAATTACAATACATTTAGTTCGCAGCGTCAACTCTAAATGTTAACAAGAATAGGCACGAAGATTTTCTTGCATTGCCAGGATCACAAACCTCATCCATGGACGAAAATGGTTTTACCAAGGGTGTGTCCAATGTAATCGAAAACTACACAAATGAGGTGTCAAATGGATGTGTGGTAACCATCCAAATGAACAACAAAGATTCATGTAAGAACATCAAATAAAATAACCTCCTTAATGACGAAAAAAAAGAGAGCTGAAAAAAAATTAAAAATATAGGTATTGTTTGAATGTAACTATCGAGGATGAAACAGAGATGAAAACAGTTACACTTTTTGATGAAGTTGTATTCTCATTAGCACGCACAGATGCAATGACAATGGTGGTCGAAAAATCATTTGAAGGCCCATAAACAATACTTGGCCCGCTGCAAGTAATAATAGGCCAAAGAAAAATGTTTCAACTAAGTTCAACAACCTCATTGACCAAGGGTTCACAAACTTTAATTGCAACAAAATCCTTGAAAATCCAAATGTACTCTAGCAAGGCCCTCAGCATAAACCACCAACTCCCGAGCTACATCAGTCACTTTTACTAGGTAACCTCACTATTTAGGAGTTAACCGTCTTAGAGCAATTATTAAGCTAACTGTACTAATCTTATGTGTTTTTAAAATTAAATGTTATCATTAGTGGTTGCTTCCAAATTCTGAACGTCCAAACCAATCGGTAAAATATCGTTCATGTTTATGTATAGAGGTCTCTCATGTTTGCTTGATTAGGGTGGTTAGTGCATATACACTATTGTTTTTTTTAATTATGTTTGATGTTAAAAGAAGATAATTTGTATTGGATGCATATGGTTATGTTAGCTTTGCTTATTTGATGATTTTAGTTCAGATTGAGAATTTTATGTTCTTTTATTAGCTATATATGTGAGTTTTTAGCTGATGAAATCGAATTATGCTTCTCTTTGTCTGCTATAAATTGTGTTAACTATGTCAAACCATAATAGTATAATGAGTAATATTTGCCCATTTGCATTTTCTAATATAGTGTTTATGTAATACGTAATGATTGAAACAGTTCCCCTGATAATTGCAAGTGTAATGAGAAAAAAGTTTGAAACTCTTTATTTCAAAAGGAATAAACTATTTTAGCTACTGTAATTGTTTGTTTGTTTGTATTTTTTTTTGGATAACTCATTCATGTGTTTGGAGTTTTAGATGTATTTGTGCACTAAAGGTTTTGAATTTTGGTTTGATAAAATAGTTACGAGTTAGAAATTAGAAGAACTTTGGCTCTAAATAATTTAATTGCCTGTATTTTATTTACTACTAAATGATTATGTTGGAGACGAAATGTTTTAACTTTAACCTTATCACTACAAAACACATCATCAAGGACAAAACCATAATAGCTACAGCAACCACACCAGATCCAAAAAAGCACTTCAGCAGCAACAAACACATCAATCCCGCCACCAAACATTCCGGCACCAATGGTAACGCCTAAACGTCATGCAACCATCGACACCCCATGTAAATACTTAAAAAACTATGTATGTCCTTTTTCAAAAACTCACATGAATGCAAAAATTCCAAAGCTTTTTTTAGGCAAAACAAACACACAAATGGCACTTTAATTCTACTTGCTTTGTAAACAATGTTTTCAGATGTTGTTGCCTCAATCCCAGCAAAACGACAACTGCAATTTGGCAACCCATGCTAACAGGTAGAATCACCTAAGTAGGAGAAACATCCCTAACCCCAGCTTAGAAGTTGCAAGTGAAGAATATTTTGATAGCGGATAGGCATGAGGCTACACAACCATTTTGGACAACTGAATAGCCCTGCAAGAATCACCTTATACATGTGATGCAAGCTCTTACTATGCAGACGCAAAACACTCGTAGTACATAAATAATTGGTGTAATTAAACTATCCACAAAAAGCTTTATTGATACTATGCTCATATCAACTCTACTTCTAGGTTACAAACACACAAGCACACAAACCAACAACTCTGCGCAAACCGCGGGTTAAAAACCTAGTTATATATATATATATATATATATATATATATATATATATATATATATATATATATATATATATATATATATGCCAGAAACCCTCTCTAGTTGCGAAAACCCTGGAAACTCAAGTATGTGGTTGTGGTGTTGCCATGTGTTCAGTTAATATATTTAATAGTTGTTTAGCTAGAAGGGTAATTTAGTCTTTCTATGTCCATCCTCTGTCCCCTGCTTTATTCTTTTCACCTTGTCAAATCACCGATTTATATCCTTTCATCTCTCTTAACATCTTCAAATTTTCAGTTTTATTCTTTCCAGGTTATCCTTCTTCAAACATGTCTCCCAAAGCAAAGCGATTCTTAGATTTTTCAGGTTTTTCTCTTTCAAAGAAACATCAACTAACAACATTCAATTCTTTAGATATTCATTATTCCAGCGTTGACCTCCCCGTGTCTGTTGATGTTTTTCCTGTTGTTCATCAAGTTAATCCAACACTTGACCTACATGTATCTGTTGAATCTTTATATTGTCTTGTCAAACTAAACTCGTCTACTCCTGAGTTATATTAATTTTTTAAAATAGTCTCCCAATAGTCACGTGTTCAACTAACTAATTACAGTACAACTTAACGCATTCAACCAATTAAGTCTAATTTCCCCCTTTTTTATGACTGGTTGTTTCTTGTTCCACGTGTACAACTAAGTACAATACAACTTCCCAAGTGTCACATCTAGTACTTTTCTACTGTATCAACTTTAAATCTTATTGTCCTTAGTATTCCCTACAGGGATCCACCTAATATCCATTTTCCAAGACACATTTCGTCCAAAATTTACATATTTCATAATAAAAAATTTTGTTCCCAAACATATTTAAACATAAAATAAAAACATAAGGGGCCCACAAGTACTACCTATCATAGTCTCCACCGTCATATTCTAAAACATAAAATACATCAAAACAGACGTCACATCGGTAACGTCTTTCCCCAACCACTTACTACAGTTAATATACACGCATGCTACCCTAACCACCAGTCTTCAAAATATCTACTTCAATAAAAACAAGTTCAGACCCCACATTACCCTACCCCACACTTAATTAAAGTTTTACAAAACAATTTACCCATTAGCAATTACTAAAGTTTAATCAAAAGCATATTGAAATCATTTCACTTACCTCCTACCTCCATCCAAACTTCTTGCTTCAGAGTGTTTAAGTCAGACAAAAGAATTTTTGATAAAAAAATTTTCCTTAAACCTTTAAGTTGACTTTTTTCTTCATTCCTTGTCTAGCAAACCTGTCACACCCCAAAATCGTTAACTTGGCAACGGAAGACTTAATTTTGTTAATTTGGGCGATGACAGACGCTGTTCAACCAATCATATTCAAAATAATGAACCATTAGTTGGACTTTATTAAATATCAGAGTTTTACACGTGTCAAACATGCACGGTTCTATTTTAAATTACAAGTCCAACTATCAGTCATTCAAACGCACAACACCATTTTCCCAAATCCTTCACGAAGCATCCATTTTCTTCAATTACCTGAAAAGTATGTTAAAATAATTTTTGTCAACACGAATGTTGGTTAGTTTCCCAATTAATAAAAGAAAACCAGGATGTAACAGTTCTCGACTTTACTCCCATTTATTCATCATTCTTATCAATGATAAAAAAAATAATTTTAATTGTTCACCATTCTTTTCAATGGTAATATTCATTATTCACCATTCTTTTCAATGAGAATTTAATTTCCATTTTTCCAAATATAGCTATATATTTCTTAAACAAAACGTGTTAGTTGTAAACGAGCAAAGAGTACAACACATGTATGACTATCAATATGATAAACCTGATACATACCAAAATCAAAATATTCCCACATTTTCAACCAGAGCGTCTGGAAGAACGGGGGCGTCGCCCCAATAGATCTACCAATATTTTTAGGTCATTTCTCTCTAGGTTAACGTTTTTTCCTTTCATAATTACTCATCCCATTTAACACAATTTGTAAAATATATAGCTCTTTCTTTACATACTTTTCCCCCAAAAACATTTATAAATCATTAAAACATTTAAAAGTGGGGATTCACGAGAAAACTCACATTTGCCTCAGCTCAAATAACATTTATGTGTGATAATATGCCAATCAACGTTAAGATCTTATTAATAGTCATCCAAATGATAATAGGATTCCTATATTTAATACCAAGTATATTAACACATAAACATAGATACAAAATGGAATCCTATCACAATTTAATTTATTTATCCTCACCTGTCTTATTTGTTATAATTTTAATAACTAAATTACGAACTTTTATTGTTTAGGAAAAATCGTAACTGAATCTAATGTTTTAAAATATCTTATGAATATATTGGAACACCGTAGTTTCAAATAATCGTTGTAAAACTAATATATGATTTCGAAACTACACTTGGACGTTATTTAATAAAATTATATATATTTATTTTAAAATATAATATTCTTTTATTAATAGACTTTTGTTTCAATTCTGACAAATATATTATATACCACTTTCTTAACAAAACATAATATAATCGTTATTTTTATTTATTCCATAACGTGTTATATTAATATTCTTAATATAAAAACTTTGTTTTCATATTTTATATAAAAGTTTACATTTTCTAAAAATATATATATTTATTTTTAATATTAATTGAGGTCACTATCCGGATAAACTATTTCAGTCCAAATATCGTGTGTGTATTCTTATATCATAAATTTACACGAAATCGTCCAAGTCTCGATTGTACCGTTTTAAACACTCGATATTAACTAACGGTTTTCTAATAATTATTAACAAGATTTTCATTGTCCAAGTTATTTCCGACAACAATTTTTATATCTCTCTCGTTAGCTATCTTTTCCATCACTTAGATATATAAAAGATATACCTCGTCGTGTACGGTTCGAGTCTAGAAATCTACTCAAAACCCGCATGCAATGCGATCCGGATATATCAAAGCGTTCGTTTTTGCGTCACGAACGTTTCTCCGGTCTTGTATCGTCCATACAACACCTCAAAACCTACATGCAACTAGTTTTAAGAAACTATTTTCGTTCTATAATCTGACCAGTAACTTAGGAAGCTTATAACTCACCATAAAACCATCTAATCATCGATCCCTTCTGTGGAATCAAATATCTATATGTTAGGAAGGTTCACCGAAAATTTCAGCTCGATCCGATGGTCAGATCTCCAGGAATATACATTTCTTTAGATCTGCGTTTTCAAAATCTGCCCAGCGAGCTGAACATTAAACGGGTTTAGAAACCCAGCTTAAGCAACTCCGATTCTCATCTCCACCGTTCAAAATGATTATCCATGGGTTATGAACCCTCTGTATTAATATCAAGATGATCGTACCATTAGATCTTTAGTTATAGACCGATATTTGCGGACATGCAAAACTATTACAATCTGTCCAGATTTTAAAAAGAGTTTTTAACGAACTTATGCTTAGATTTAGGACAAACGAAGCTTACCATCGCGTTCGAGACGTCGAAAAATGGTTCCGGGTAGAATACGGGCTTCGGTCGTCGCCGGACCACCACCGGCCGTCGCCGGACCGCCACGCACAACCACCGGACCACCACCGGAATTCTCTGCCTTCTCTCTACTCTCTCTCTCTAGATTTCAAAAATTATGTTGTTAAATGAATGTAAAGTGGGGTGACCCACCTTATATAGTGTGGTTTGAAACGAGTTTTACGATCGTGTTTCGGTTACTCGCTTTAACGAACCCGCTACTACAAATGACGTTATATATTCCAAATATATTTCAGTAAAATATTTATTCTTATTCCGTTCTCGACTTATATTTGTCTCGTTTACTTATTATTTCCGTTAATAAGTTATTGACGATCGTTACCCAATTTCGGTTCCGTGTTATTCCGAACTTTATAAAACTAGTGTAGTTTTTCCCAAAAACAACTCATCCAAACTTATGGTGTCTATTTGACTTATTTTATCTAAATAATAAACCTCAAATACGGAGATAATATCAACTTTTACAAGCTCATCGGTACATGTGCTTTAACGATCGTATTCAAAACTACTAATTTGCATTTTCCCGCTTCGTTATAACTCTTAATTGAGCCACATTTTCGCCTGCGTTCTCGGTTTTCGATCCTCTAAAATATTCAAATGGATTCACCCTTGGACACTTTCTCGAATGTCGGTTTGGATTTTCACACGTTTAACCGAATACGTTCGTTTCTCCGTCATTTATCACCGGAATTTCTTTATTTCGTCTCACTTCTCACATGTTTTACAATGTATATATTCCCATCATTCTTAGCTTAAAATACTATATTTAAATTATGGGTCTTAGTATTCACTTAATCCAGCCTAAACATGTCTTAATCTCGTTTATGGAATATAATAATATTTTTTATTTTACCGGGTATCACAAAACCCAGCTTCAAAGTTTTCTCCCTCCCCCCCATGAAAGTCTCCATATGCCTCATCAACATCACTCCACCTTCTGTCGTGTGGTTTGTGATTGCCCACTTTACTTGAATTCTTTCAATCTTACTCCCACTTATCTCCTAACTCTTTGGATGATTCCATGACTCTAAATATATCACAAACATGTCCTTCTAGAAAACCATTAATAAATTAGTTAACATATTTGTGTTTATTATTTTATTTTAATACAGTTTTTTGTTTAATTTTCATAAATAACCATTTATTAACTAGATTCTTACCAGTTTGTACGTGGTGTCTTTCAATTCGAACACGCCATTGTCCCGCATTGTTGCTAACGGAAACATATTTGGGAAGTGGTCAATTGTGAAAATTGACAGTTTCTTAAGATTGAACATCACCACGAAATGCTCATCGTGTTCCATAACTGGGAAGTAGACCAAGTCGATGTTTTTGAAACTACATATACTCAGGTCTGACCTCATTGAAATGTACATGTTTTTGGCGAACTTTGCTTCTCTCACATTCTTGTCCGATTCCACTGACCCTCTCAACCACTCATCTTGTTTTCATATCAGTTAGTATTTTTTAGATTTTACAATCAACAAATACCTTATACAAGTACACACTTACCAACACATCTGTGTTTAGGAAGTATCTTCTAGGTGTTTTTT